>NC_043000.1:122549507-122577007 GCF_006345805.1 Octopus sinensis | reverse complement strand
AAGGGTTTCATGCTTGGATTTGTAAACTATGATAAGAATAACACTGGTTAACAAAGATATTATTCCAAAGAAAAAGAATATCTGTATCTTATATATTTTTCATGCAGAATTCAAAAATAATGTCAAGTTATCTGTATCACCCACAATTTTTCCGTTCCACAATATCCTTCTCAGTTCCTGTAACGTGGACTAAGTTTCAGTTAAGATGTTGGAATGTGAAGCTAACGGTTTAAGAAATACTCCTAATTAAATTTTTTAGTGAACTCATAAATCCAGCTATCTGAGTCAGTGAGTTCCCAAAATACATGAAATGAAAAATATGTTAAAATACTAACACCCAGAAGCACAGAAAAATGTGTAATGTGTAATATACGAACACACAGAAAAATTAAAACAGCAGCACACACAACAGTGAACCGCAATACAGCGTGCGGTTGTCATGGTAACAAGCTGCTAATGTCACGCTGTCTGTTGATTGGTTAAAATTGCCCAAATTTTCCAACTTTAATTCCAAATAACATCGGATTCTTTAATTTATGAGATAAAGTAATTGGTTGATCGTAGCCAAAATTGAAACCAGATTAAATGAGGCTCATTTTGCGAATGTGAAAGACTAGATCCTACATGTACTATGTATGTATATGTAGTATGTATGTATCTATATGTAGTATGTATGTATACATATCTTGACTGATAGATAAATAGTTAAGTGTACAAGTAAGGTAAAAGAGCACATGACTTTTTCGTATGTTTGATATTTATTAATATTCATTCTTTGACTCAGAATGCCATTGAATAATGATTCTCAAACGTATTGGGACATTACATTAGGCAGTAGAAATCTTTCCATTATTTTATGGTATGGTATTGTGTAAGGTGACGCGGTGGTTGAGTCGTTAACATGCCAAACATAATACTCAGCAGTATTTCTACTTGCTCTTTACTTCCAGTGTTCAAATTCCTGCGAGATCAATCGGAGATGATAAAATAAGTACCTTGCTGAGCAATGGGGTCGAGGTAATCCAGGATTCTCGTCCCATCAAAACTGCTGGTTTTGTGTCAAAATTTCAAACAGTTACTTTAAATGCTATTTTTCTCCCCTTCATTCAAGCCAACGTATTGTATCTAACTGACTATACATATATCTATCCATCCATCTACCCATCCATACATTTCTCAATTCATCTGTCTTTCTGTGTGTCTGTCTATATAATATCTCTATCAGTTAATCTATCTTTGTATCTTTTTCTCTCTCTTTCTCTACTTACATCCCTCCCTATACCTACCTACCTACCTACCTACCTACCTACCTACCTACCTACCTACCTTTTCATCTTAAAAGCTTTTCCTTTTCAGTTTAAAAGCTTTGAAGTTTTACCGCTACATATCAATTTTTAACATTCGTGTTTCTATGAGGGCGATGAAATTTCCAATTATGCTCCTTGGCTATTTATCATGGAAAAAAGTCTACGATGAAATCTCTAGGTGGTTGCTTGAGCTGCTAGAAATAGGAGCCGCACATTTTCAAAATTTAGACAATACATTATCTTGAAAAAAAGGGAAAAAAACTGAAAAAAAAAATAATTGCGAAGCAGAGTTGATCATAGATCTGTCTCATCACAATGGATTTGCGATTTAATGGCAATAACAACCACAATAAAATAGTTTGTTTATAGTTTTTTTTTATTACATTTTTATGCTAAACTCAGCTATTATGTGCAGATGCATCATCGTCTGTTGATTGATAAGTTTCGTATAAGAATAATGACTAATATATTCAATTAGTGATAGATTACTGAATAGAACAACTGAGATTAGACATAATGATATTGAAAACATTTTCAGGAGTGTCACCTGTATGAATAACGTAGTTAATTGCGAGTTAGCACTTAATGATATAAGCCAAAATGAAAGTTTTATATCTCCAGAAATTGCACTCGCAAACAAATTCATTTGTTTTTGTTCTAATGACAATTCTTTTCAAAAGGAGCAAGGGTGAGAACTTTGACGTTTCATTTGCCTTGCAGTTAAATGGTGATATGCAGAAAGGGAAAATTTAATATATGATGAATATATAGTGAAACCTCCAACATGTCATCAATTTATAGCCTAACATAAAGCTGCTAGGTGCAGCGAACAACATTAAGAGTGCATTGTTCTGTTGTGAAAATTAGATAGTTATGCTTCCCTGGCAAGTTGAGATGTACTTTAGCGTATTCATTACACAGGTTTCATTTCGATATATATATATGTATATATATAATAAAAGAGACACAAAGAAACTTGATAATATATTAATATTTCTATTGCAGATTTCTATAATGCACTAAGCCGGAGCTTAATACAGGTTTTGTGGCATTAAGCGGTTGAGAGATAAAGCAGACACATTTGAATAGAAAGTCTGTCAGTTGCAAGTTGCAATTTTCTGAGATAAAAGTAATGCAAAAATAAAAACAAAAAAAGACCCAACAAAACAAAAGAAAAAACAAACCAACAAACTAACAAAAAATTTTTTATGAATGAGCGAGCTTCTACCTTGTCCCTAATTTACTAAAAACAGAATCTAAACCACCTTCAAAACATATCCATATTTTTAATAAGTGGCTTCTTGAAAATATGTCTATGCATTATCTGAAGAAGTCTATACTGATGGCGGATATTAAAATGCAGCGGTTATAATTGGGATACCTGTAAATAAATAGTCTGATTCATAAACACTGACCTGAGGTTGAGCAAAAGAAAAGAAAGAACAACAAAAGAAAAACAATACCAAGACTGTTGCAGCTTATGTAGATAGAAACAATATAGTTTTACCATTCCTATAAGTAGTATCTTTGAGATTTAAAAACAAAAAAAAAACAAATGTTTACATCCTATATTTTTTGTACGTGCCAAGCAAGCCCCCTCCAAAAATTGAACTCTCTAAGCATTACTGTTCATTGCACCAGGTCAGTTTAATATGCATTTCCTTGTCCTTATATTTACCCCAGTTAGAAGGCGGCGAGCTGGCAGAGCGCTAGCACGCCGGGCAAAATACTTAGCAGTATTTCGTCTGCCGCTACGTTCTGAGTTCAAATTCCGCCGAGGTCGACTTTGCCTTTCCTCCTTTCGGGGTCGATTAAATAAGTACCAGTTACGCACTGGGATCGATATAATCGACTTAATCCGTTTGTCTGTCCTCTCTGAGTTTAGCCCCTTGTGGGTTGCAAAGAAATAGGTATTTCGTCTGCCGCTACGTTCTGAGTTCAAATTCCGCCGAGGTCGACTTTGCCCTTCACCCTTTCGGGGTCGATAAATTAAGTACCAGTTACGCACTGGGGTCGATGTAATCGATTTAATCCCTTTGTCTGTCCTTGTTTGTCTACTCTATGTTTATCCCCTTCTGGGGAGCAAAGAAATATATATTTACCCCAGTTCGTCTCTGTATGTGAAGCAAGGTATTTTCTCTCGATCTCTTGGAATGAGAAGACTGCCATAACAATAGCTGATGTCCTACGGCGTCCTTACCGTCAACAATAACCACCGTACATTATCTCTGTTGTTGCAAGCAAGGTAGATTACTCTACAGTTCAGCATTGATTTCATGTCGTCTGTGGCTTGCTGGGTCTTTTTCGCAGTAATCCAAATTCTTTTGCGGTGGATCCTTTGTTAGAAGCCTTCTTTCAATCCCGTTCATCAGTGAGGCTTCTGTTTTTGTTTTTTTGAAGAAACCAGACAACATATAAACCGCCAAATTTCATGTCAAGTATCGGCTCACTCAAAAATCATCTAATTGAAAGTACACGCATACACCAAAACATAACATTCGACTGTTTACCAATAAAATATAATTATTTATCGCCCTATTTTAAAGATATATTTGACATAATTAAATTATATCCTTGTCAAAAACTTCAGCTTTTCAGGCACTTGGTCCCGCCTGTGTCACTCTAATAGTTGTTTGATTAATCTCTCTCCCCCACCTCTCTCTCTCTCCACACGCATAGACAACGCACACACGCACACACAGATATATACATATACATAATACATACATACACATATATATGTATGTATATATATATATATACATATATATATGTGTGTGTGTGTGTGTATGTATATATGGAGGCGCAATGGCCCAGTGGTTAGGGCAGCGGACTCGCGGTCGGAGGATCGCGGTTTCGATTCCCAGATCGGGCGTTGTGTTTGTTTACTGAGCGATAACATCTAAAAGTTCCACGAGGCTCTGGCAGGGGGTGGTGACGACCCCTGTTGTACTCTTTCGCCACAACTTTCTCTCACACTCTCTTCCTGTTTCTTGAGTAACGCTGCAACGGACTGGCCTGTCGTTCAGCTGGGGGGAACACATACGCCAGAGAAACCTATGAGTCTGGTTAGGTTTGAAAAGGGCGACGTTTATCGTTTATATATATATATATATATAACATGAAACAAAATTCAGGAGGTGTGAGGGGGGAATATATTTATTCAACCACTTGACATCCTTAAGGTCACGTCCGTTTCACAACCTTCTTCGTATAGTAATAAATTGAGTGTTGAAGAAATTATACTCACACACGCACACATCTATACGCACGTACAGACATGTCCACACACGCACACACACACACACACACGAACACGCGCTTGCTTGCACACACACCTACACACATACTCATACATATATAAGACATGTTCAATATTTTGTATTTCCACGAATAATTTGAAAGCCATTGACCTTTGTCTTCATATATTAATACTCCTCTCCCCACCAGCGATGCAACCGCAGCGGTATGGTTTACCCCACAACCATGTACATATCTTCATACATCTACGCATGTACATCTGTATCTACATATACAAATTATTGGCGGGAGGCACCAACTTCAAGACACTACCTCATATGTCGGTAATACGCTGCCAATATGATATTGGCCTTCAAGTTTTATTAGGTTGAATTAATGGTGCAAATTCATGATGCACAATTTCCCTTCATGCACCGTTTAACATCTTAATACATACATTAAAATAATATCATATTCATCAACGATACATCCGCATAGCTGTGCGGTAGGACGTTTGCTTCCCAAGTACATGCATCCGGTTTCCGTTCCACTGCGGGGAGACTTGGGGCAAGTGTCTTCTACTAGAATCTCGGACCCACTAAAACCCTGTGAATAGATTTGGTAGATGGAAACTGAAGGAATGTGTGTGTGTGACTTTGTGTCTGTCTGTCCCCCACAACCGATGATGGTGTGTTTACATCCTGTAAATGAGCGGTTCGCCAAAAGTGATCGATACTTTAAGTACCACGCATAAAATAAAGTACTGGAGTTGATTCGTCCAAGTAAAATTCTTCAAGGTGATGCCCCAGCATGGCCGCAGTCTAATGGCTGAAACAAGTAAAAAAAAATATAAAAAAGTATATTGAAATAAAGCATCGTTTCTCAGACCGAGAAGTTTTTGAGCTGTCAGTGTAGAATACTGAGCAATTTTTTATAAACTAAAGCTTATACAACACACAACATTCGTCGTCGAAAACAGACTTTGATGTCTCTGACTCAGAGGCATTGATGTAAAACAGCGAGGAGCCGGCGTCTCGAACGACCTCGAATAACCTAGCCTCGGGATGAAACAGAAACGATGGACTTGGATGCACCGAAGGTCTCCTTTCATCCTAATATACTTATTAATGATAATTAGAAAACACCATATTTCCGGAGAGAAAGAGAGTCTTTAATTTTGACAATGATGCGACTAATCAATCTCTTATACTTATTGAGACTGAAAGAAAGACAATATATATTTCTTTACTACCCACAAGGGGCAAAACATAGAGGGGAGAAACAAGGACAGACAAAGGGATTAAGTCGATTAAATCGACCCAGTGCGAAACTGGTACTTTATTTATCGACCCCGAAAGGATGAAAGGTAAAGTCGACCTCAGCGGAATTTGAACTCAGAATGTAACGACAGACAAAATACTTATTTCTTTACTACCCACAAGGGGCTAAACACAGAGGGGACAAACAAGGTAAGGCAAACGGATTAAGTCGATTATATCGACCCCAGTGCGTAACTGGTACTTATTTAATCGACCCCGAAAGGATGAAAGGCAAAGTGATCCTCGGCGGAATTTGAACTCAGAACGTAGCGACAGACGAAATATCGCTAAGCATTTTGCCTGGCGTGCTAGCGTTTCTGCCAGCTCGCCACCTTAAGAAAGACAATCTTACATTCACACAATGATACTCACGTATAAAAATGGGCGAATTAAAGAAAGATGCGCCGTAGCGAAGCAGATAAACTGTGAACCCAAAAGACTTATTTAATTTCAAGTCTTGAAATAGAAAATAGGAAAAAATGAATGCCCAGGTGAGTAATATACGATCAACAGCTCCCAGTATTTGTCATATAAATAAATACATAAATGAATAAATAAAATAAAGAAAAAGAAAAAAGTTGTATGAATGGCTCTTCTCACGATGTAGGAAAACGACACAAATTGAATATCGTATTATATTATGCTAATCAACCATTTCTAAGAGCGATACAATTCATTTGCGTAAACAGCAGCATAAAATATCCCAAGTGGCAACTTGTCAGAGACGTACTCCAGTTTCAGAACTGGGTAATCATTTAAATCATATAAATCTCTAAAAAAATAAAAAATAAAAAAATAACCGAGTTGTTAAACCTTTCTATCCTCTCGAAAATGTCCTACAGCTTTTAGAATTAACAAATACTTAGAAAGAAACGATAGTGCAATGTGCAAAAAAAAAAAAAGAATAGCGTTGAGTGTCTTACAACATATACAGTTATTACTGTTGCTTACAACACACGTTTCGAATATTTCGGAGAGAATTATAAGCATGATTGGCTGTCTAATTACGAAGGTCACTTTACAGCTACTAGCCTTTACCAAGTGAAGCACCAAAAAGATCAATCTGGAATGCATATTCTGTAATAAAGTAGAGAAAACAATTCTCTTTCCTCTTCACCAAATTTAAAAGTTTTAAATTATCTGTAGGATCTTTTCCTTTTGTACGGCAGTTTTCAATACAATTTCTAGTTAACTAAATACTTTTAAAGTTCGTGTACTGGTAGAACGTGTCAAAATAAAACATTTTTTTCTCTTGGCTTTCTTAAGAAAATTGTAATTTGTAAGTTTAACGTAGTTTAATTTTTCGAATTTTTACCAATCCTATGCCCTCTATTGAGCTAAAATCATTTGCTGCGTCTAAAACTGAGGCAACATCCTGTCTCTCTTATGTTTACGTACGGAAAGCGTGAGTATAAAATTATAGAATTATTTTGTTTGTTAATTGTTTAAATTATTTTCATTGCTTTCGTTTTAGCCTTTCGTTTTTTTTTTTCTTAAGCAATGGAAAATAGTTTAAACAATACACGCGTATCTCAAAACAAAAACAAAACGAATAATTTTAGACACACGCGTAACAACTGAATTAATTTAGCAATTAATAAAAAAAAACGAAAGTCTAAATTTTTGGGTTAGGGTCAGTGACAGGATGTTGTCTCAGTTTTAGACGCAGCAAATGATTTTAGCTCAATAGAAGCCATTGATTGATTAAAATTCGAAAAATTAAACTACGCTAAACTTACAAATTACAATTTTCTCTAGAAAGCCAAGAGAAAAAATGTTTTATTTTGACACATTCTACCAGTATACGAAGTTTAATAGTGTTTAGTTAGCTAGAAATTGTGTTGAAAACTGCTGTTCAAAAGGAAAAGATCCCATCTGTATTTTATTTCATACGGCAGTTTGTCCGCCATTCCAAGCGGAGTTCTGCTTCCCTTATGAGAAACAGTGATTTAATGAAAATCCGGCTGCTGTTTCTACCTCGATGAGTGAATGAACAAAGTTTTTTCTAATTAAAGAACCTATAATATGCTCAGTTATTTGTATATACTTTTCTACTCTAGGCACAAGCCCCGAAATTTTTGGGGAAGGGGCCAGTCGATTAGATCAGCCCCGGTGCGTAACTGGTACTTAATTTATCGACTCCGAAAGGATGAAAGGCAAAGTCGACTTCGGCGGAATTTGAACTCAGAACGTAGCGGGAGACGAAATACCTATTTCTTTACTACCCACACGGGGCTACACACAGAGAGGACAAACAAGGACAGACAAACGGATTAAATCGATTATATAGACCCCAGTGCGTAACTGGTACTTTATTTATTGACCACGAAAGGATGAAAGGCAAAGTCGACCTCGGCGGAATTTGAACTCAGAACGTAGCGGCAGACGAAATACTGCTAAGCTTTTAGTCCGATGTGCTAATGTTTTAAATTTTTCTATTACTTACTACGGGGTGGACATAGAAGGGGCAATACACAACATGTGGGGACATACAGACAGAGAAAAAATGTGAATAAACGTATGGAAAAATGACATGGAAAGTGAAATGAAAAATGAAATGAAGCCACTCTGCTCCACTTCGTAGCGGCTTCATTTATACCTAGAATATCGATTTCAAATTCTTCCACCACTTCCTCGTCCTCGTATGTCATATACTGTGGTAATACGTCCCAATCCATCTTCACCTCCCAACACCTATGTCCGCTTTTAAATCCTGTTATTTTTTCTTTCTGTTCATCCCAGCGCAACACGCAATAGTGCCATCCCTTTATGTTGTCAAAACTCGTTGTTCAAGTCTTCCCCAGATAACACTTCTTTACGCAGTCTGTCATTTGAGTCATCATATAATACTGCGTGGCATCTTTTTTTGTTTGTCTGGATGACGGGAGTTTGGGAGTTCTTGTCTGTTTGTACATTTTTCTGTGTCAGAGGGGGATGGGCAAGTTTGGTGTCTGTAGGGGAAGGGTGGGTCGAAGAAGATGTGGGTGGGTGTTGGGTGATTATGGGGTTACTTTTTTCTTTTTCTTTGTTCCTTTTCCCTATTGTTTCCTATTCGTTGTCTATTTCTTTCTTCTCTACTTCTGTTGATATTTTTTTCTTCCTCTTTCTTTTCTTGCTCTTTCTGAGGCTCTTCCTCTTGCATTTCCGTCTTTTTGGTCGATGAAGGGCAGTCCACTCTGATGTGGCCTTTGAGGCCACATTTAAAGCATCGAGGGATTCTGCCCTCCACCATTACCCTCATTATCACGTCGTCCATAATTATTGTTTCTGTGATGTTTTCTAGGTTTCAGTTGAAGCTTGAATAATCATGTCCCTTCCATATAACACGTTGCGTTTTTGTGGTCTGGAGAACCCAGAAGGACAGCGGCTGCTATCCAGGCTACATCTATGTCTGGTGGATTTCCATCCACCCTAACTCTGGTCGCACGTTGTCCACGGTAAGTAGGCATAAGCACCACTTCCTCAATATTATGGTAGTCGCTGCGTTCTTTTTTGCTGTTGCCACGTCCTTGAATCTCACCTACAATACTCCAAACTTAATAGCTCTCGGAAGGTACACAATTTCATCCCAAATCGGCCCTACCGCCTTCTCCACTTGACTCGTGGTCATGACGTCAATTTATATATATATAATTTTTAAAGCGGACAACAAATGTTAAGGCAAGGCAAACATCTCAAGTCGTATACAATATTATTATTGGAAATATTTTTTTCCAATAATAAAATTTTTTCCAATAATAATATTATATACGACTTGAGATGTTTGCCTTGCCTAATGTTTGTTGTCCTCTTTAAAAATTATATATCCGCTGCATCGGAAATCTGCAATGGCTCCATGACTACCGCCTCGTCTATAACCTTGGTGCTGTTACAGCACTCAGCTAGCGTACCTAATCGTTTAGAACACCTGTGAACTAAATCTCCGCACACACACACACACACACACACCACACACACACACACACACACACATATATATATATATATATATATATATATATTATATATATATATATATATACACGACAGGCTTCTTTCAGTTTCCGTCTACCATATCCACTCACAAGGCTTTCGTCGGGCCCAGGCTATAGTAGAAGACAGCTGCCCAAGGTGCTGCGCAGTGGGACTGAACCCGGAGGCATGTGATTGGGAAACAAGCTTCTTACAATAAGCCACTCCTGCGCTTGTATATATATATATACACACATAAACACACACACACGCGCGCACACATACACATACACACACACACATATATAGATATATATACATATATACATATACATGTGCCTGTGTGCGGACGTATGCGTGTGTGTACGTATGTAGGTATATATAAATATTATATATGTATGTATGTGTATATATATATATATATATATGCGTATATCTGTGTATTTGTGTATATGTGTGTGTGTGTACGTGTGTGTGTTAACCTACATTCATAGTTCTCTGCAAAGAAAATATATATTCATACAAGCATATAATCAGTTGCTCACATTCATCTCGACACAGATGTAAAGGCATCGACATCCTGTTAGGTTACGCTCTTATGATAACTCATTCCAATCGGTTACGGATGAATATTTAGATATTCACCATTTGATAACAGTATAAAAATCATTTCGTCAATATTCTGCTCATTTGTAGCTTCTTTTTCCTGTCTATCTCTCTCTCTATTTCCTTCAACTATTTTCAAACCTAAGCCATCGTCTCTACTAGCTATCGCTGCTACCTACTTAGAGTAACCTACAAGCAACTCCACCTGAAAGACAGAAGCTTTGATAGCCAATATAATGAATATATAAATGCACAAGAATATATATATTTTTTTATCTGTCACACGTTCTTAGAGCTGCGTTCTAACTTATTACAGCGTTAACCGCAGCCATCATATAGCAATATGAGAATAACTATAGAAATGAACACAATAAAGACTACAGCCACCACGACAATCACGAACACACAACTGCTATTTCAATATCAGGAGACTGTTTCTCTAAAATAGCAACATCCCATTACAATTATAAGGATCAGTATTTTAATGGCTGCCAATCTCAATCCACGACAAAGAAGCAGTAAAAACTCCAGATATCCAGACATCATTACCACCCGCATCAGAATCATCAACAATGGGAACACTAAAATGCATTATAACAAATGAACAGCTATTGCTCTTATGAAAGGCATCAGTTATATAGACACAATAAAAAAAAAGTTAGCTACTAAAACCGCCAAAATCGCAACCAAAACCAACACCGCGTCAGACAGCAACGAATAACAACATATCTACCATACATTACCAGCTTCTACTCTCAACATAGCTGCATCCACCACCTCTGTACACGTTACCATACAAAAGCAACCGACAGCTTCATTCATCACTTTAGAGCATCACCCTCACAGCAGCCACATACTCACACAGCACACGAAAACAGTCACTTACTCTTTCACACTCTGTCTGTCTTTCTGTGCACTCACCCCTTTCCTCCATCACATCTACAGGTACCTCAGTAAATAAAATATTATAGAGGAAGTTATACGTACACACGGATATATATATATATATATATATATATATATATACATAAAGACTTGCACTTATATATACATATGAAGACTTGCACATATATATATATATATAAAGACTTGCATATATATATATATATATATATACATATACATACATAAATATGTCTGTATACCCGTGCATATATAAACACATAAATATATACATTTATGTATATTTATGCGTATATATGTATGTATATCAATATGTATGAATGTACATACTCACAGACACACATATATATAAAAATATATATATGTATATATATATATATATATATATATATATATATATTCATACGTATGTGTGCTTGTCTGAATGCATATATTATGTTAATTAGATAGTACACTGTTCTGTTAAACCGGATTGTTTCTTTGTATCTAAAGGTTTTATGCTGTTGATTTTACTCAAGCGCATTCATCTATCTATCTATCTATCTATCTATCTATCTATCTATCTATCTATCTATCTATCTATCTCTGTATTCATATATAAATATATATGTATGTATTACTATATGTATGTCCGTATGTATGAGTGTGTGCGTTTATATATATATATATATATATATATATATATATATATATACCATGTGAGAAAGACTCGTATTTATACACATGTAAGTATACGTATGCAGAGTGTTTATATACATGAATATATGTATATATACTTGTACACACACACACACACTCACACACGCGCGCACACACACATACACACATACAGCTATGAACATCAATATAGTGCATATAAATGCATATGCGTGCGTGTCTACTTGTGGGCACGCACATAGCACATACAGTGTATATATATAAGTGTGCGTGTATATATTTGTGCGTGCCTGAGAGTGTGGGCAAAGAATAACAGAACAAATTAAAAAAATAACAAACAAACACAAACGAGTAGAAATCAATAGAAGCAAGCAAGCGAACAAGCAAGACTGTTTAGTCAATAGAAACATTCATTAAAGAATGGCAAAATATATATTTAATATCACTATTGATTTGGCATCGGAATGATAGGACATTCACACTCTCTCCCCCCATCTCGTTCTCACTTACTGCTCTCCATCTGCCACTCTCCTTTGCTTTCTCTTAATTTTCTCTCTTTTCGTTGTTCATTTTTCTTTCCCTCTTTGTCTTTTGATATCTACTTCCAATTCTTCTTCTCGTTCGCGAACACCTCACTCCTATCCATTTTTTCTTTCGTTCATTCTTTCCTTCTCACCTTTCCTCTCTCTCTCTCTCTCTCTCTCTCTCTCTCTCGCTTCTTCTCTCTCTCTTTTTTTCGACGCCTCCGCCGTTCCTCTTTTCTAATTTCACCCGTTCTAGTTTCACTATTTCTCATTCATTCCCATTTTGTATGTAATATTTATATACTTGTTTTATTTGATCGATCTGTCTTCAATGGTGTATGTTGCTTTTATTTTACATTTGACTCTGTTTTTGTTATTGCTGATGTTGTTGTTGTGGCTGTTTTTGCTTGGGAGATGAAGGAACGAAAGGAGGTAGGTGGGGATGCGTATTTAATTATTTATTCATTTCTTATTTTTTTTCATTATTTCTATTATTTATTCATTTTTCTTGTTTCTACTTCACTACTCGCTCTCCAGCCCGTTCACTACATCTCAGTTTCAACATATGAATGAGCTCCAATGAGCGCTAATCATTCCCCGGCTCAACCTATTCTCTTTGTTCGATGCACCAATGTGCTTTTACCAATCCACAAACGAAGGTTTGCTTATGTGCTCTGACCCAACAACGCATAAACTCAGCAAAGATGAGCTTAAAAACTTCACCACGTACTGCAACAGACAAACATCACGTCAAAGATTCAGAGCTATATACTTGTTTTGGCCTCCTCAATGAAAACATCATGAGGTAATCGATCAGAAACAACAAACTCTCTCAGAATAAATACATATACGCATACCTATGTACACAGCCCATCCATATATATACATCTGTGTACACACATAAGCTGACATTGATTAGTGGTTCAATGAATTATGCAAAATTTGTTGAACGTCCACCATTTAATGCAAACGTGTATTTAATAATATTCCTCAGCATAACAGGCAGAAGTCGAACATATATGTATATACACAAACATATCCATCCATAGATATATACTCAGATATATATACACGTATACGTATATAAATATGGTGCGGGCTTCTTTCAGTTTCCGTCTACCCAGTCCACTGACAACGTTTTGAAAGTCAGCCCGAGGAAATGGTAGAAGAGACATGCCCAGAGTGCCACGCAATGCGACTGAACTCGGAACCATGTGGTAGTTAGGAAGCATGCTTCGGACAATACAGCCCCGCCCGCGGCGAGCGACAATCAATCAGCGCGCTGCTGCCGCTACTCGCTGCGACACCTGGGGCGGTATTCAGAATAATAATCAGCAGAAGAAAGTGCGAAATAAATTTGCAGTGGCCTTACAGTAATTATATACTGTAAGACTGACTCCATCGTTTGCCCGCAAGATGCTGACTCGTATGACAAGAAGGCGACAAGCTGGCAGAAACGTTAGCACGCCGAGCGGCGAGCTGGCAGACCTGTTACCACGCCGGGCGAAATGCTTAGCGGTATTTCGTCTGCCGTTACGTTCTGAGTTCAAATTCCACCGAGGTCGACTTTGCCGTTCATCCTTTCTGGGTCGATAAATTAAGTACCAGTTACGCACTGGGGTCGATGTAATCGACTTAATACCTATGTCTGTCCTTGTTTGTCCCCTCTATGTTTAGCCCCTTGTGGGTAATAAAGAAATAGGTATTTCGCCTGCCGTTACGTTCTAAGTTCAAATTCCGCCGATGTCGACTTTGCCTTTCATCCTTTCGGGGTCGATAAATTAAGTACCAGTTACGCACTGAGGTCGATGTAATCGACTTATTCCGTTTGTCTGTCCTTGTTTTTGCCTTCTGCGTTTAGCCCATTGTGGGTAGTAAAGAAATAGGTATTTCGTCTGCTGTTACGTTTTGAGTTCAAATTTCACCGAGGTCGACTTTGCCTTTTATCCTTTCGGGGTCGATAAATTAAGTACCAGTTTCGTACTAGGGTCGACCTAATCGACTTAATCCGTTTGTTTGTCCTAGTTCGTCACCTCTATGTTTAGCCCTTTGTGGGCAATAAAGAAAAAAGAAGGCGACGAGCTGGTAGAATCGTCTACCGTTACGTTCTGAGTTCAAATTCCGCCGCGTTCGACTTTGCCTTTCATCCTTTCGGTGTCGATAAATTAAGTACTAGTTTCGTACTGGGATCGATGTAATCGACTTAATCACGTTGTCTGCCCTTGTTTATCCCATCTATGTTTAGCCCCTTGTGGGCAATAAAGAAATAAAAATGCTGGTGACTTGTGTTACAATGATGGTAGACTTGAACTTTGTGGTAAGTTATTCATTCGTTATTTTATTTGTGAGACTTATATGTAGTTTTTCTACATCACTCCATGCATCTGTCTATGCTCATTTGAGAGACTTGCAATGTGTTTCAGAACAGAAAAGGACGTATGATTCAGTGTCAAAGCACGTGCGTGTGTATCTATTAATATATTAATAACTATGCATGAAACCTTTGAGATAAACACGTATGAGCATTTATTTGTCAATGAATAAAAATAAGGTGACGGTTGATGTATGGATTTATTAAAAGGGAAAGGAAAAGAGAAAGATATTTTCCCTTTCGTTGTCTGTTTATTTGCAAATGAATTTATTGTAGGCGGAAGAAATTGTCTGGTTTATTGAATTACTAAAGTACAATTATTTGGGAGCTAAGAGTTTCTGTATAGAGGAAGTTACTACTAAGACATTTCTAGTCAGGTCCCGAAATGATATATAAATATAAAGGTAACATCAGTTCTTGTTATTGCTGATTGAATACCTGTACGGGATTTAAGATGGTGTCTAAGCATTATAGATATAAAGATATTGATTCTCTGCCAGTGTTATTCTTTTCTGCTTCAGGTTGAGAGCATTTCTGGGTGACAAAGACCGAAGGAAATATTTGACTGCGATTTAAGGTTTATTATTATTTTTCTTTTCTTCATAAGAAACAAACAAACAGCTGGTGTTTCCAGTTTTGTGTCCAGTATACGTTGCAATATTCAGGCTATGTAAGGCGGCGAGCTGGCATAAACGTTAGCACGCCGGGCGAAATGCTTTGTGGTATTTCGTCCGCCGCTAGGTTCTGAGTTCAAATTCCGCCGAGGTCGACTTTGCCTTTCATCCTTTCGGGGTCGATTAAATAAGTACCAGTTACGCACTGGGGTCGATATAATCGACTTAATCCGTTTGTCTGTCTTTGTTTGTCCTCTCTGTGTTTAGCCCCTTGTGGGTAGTAAAGAAATAGGTAAGTAATTTGCCTACCAACCACATGGTTCCGGGTTCAATTTCACAGCGTGGCATCTTAGGCGAGTATCTTCTACTCTAACCTCGGTTCTACCAAAGCTTTGTGAGTGGATCTGGTAGATGGAATATGAAAAAAAGTATGTCGTATATACACTCGAACACTTGTGCCTAAACCAAGCCATCGGCTTTCTTAATACTGTTGCGCACTGCGGCCTACTGACACCACCAATACAGACTCCATTAATCAAGTCAATAGCTCGGGTAAACCGCAGGTCAGTGCAGCAAGCCAACTTGCTTAGAGAGGAAGAAGTAGTTATATAAGTCAGAAGAGTTAACAATAACAAACAAAACCTTTGCGTACAAGCAGAACAAAAGAACTTTAATTAAGAGGTGATTAAAAATTTATGGAATATATTTCAGTGAGTTCTCTCATTTACTTCTAAAATGTGTAGAATAGTCTTCTTTCCCCAGTCAAATGATTATTTTCGACTAGACTCTGTTGTCACTTCCGATTCGTGATAGTCCGGTAGCCAACTTCACAGTCCGTGTTCTTTACGTTGCCAAGGTCACTCTCACTATTTTCGCACCCAGTTTAAAACCGTCCTCTTCACAGCAAAGACGCCACAGTTCACATTAATCGACTGACATCCATCGTCGCATTGAATCGACTCATCAGCTGACGCCAACTCTCCCTGGACACCAACCACTGTGCCAACTGTTCCACACGAACTGCCCGACATCGACAGACCCACCGACTCACACACATCGATTGGCTCACATCGACTCTCTTTCTTTATTAGCCACAAGGGCCCAAACATAGAGGGGGAACAAACAAGGACAGACAGCACACCACAAAGGGGACAACACATGGACCGAATATGATGAGATTGTTACACAATAATGGTCATGGATGGCTGCATGCGCCCCTCATCACATGCATTACCATTAATCTTTTTAAACTGTCCGTTATTATCATACATTTAACTAACAATTAATTATCGTCTACCATTACAATTATTTGAACCGTTATATTTTTCACTAAAAATGTTCTTTTTTCCGATATTATTAGACATAACATAAAACATTTACTCTTTCTTTTTTTTTTTCCTTTCTTTTTTCTGTGGCTTTGACATACTTATTTATTTTTTAGTAATATTTTATTAGTGGTTCTATTTCTACTAAATCCACTACTGGTAGCAATTCTTTGAGTTCCACCGTTATTCCTGATGGGTCGATATTGTCTCCACACATTTCTTTCAGTCTTTTATAACTTTCCTCTTCAATTACTATCGCCTTCATATCCTCTGCATATATATATGCTGGTATCTTTACTCTTACTATTTGGTTGAACTTGAGTATTTTCTTCTCTGTTTCAATATTCTTCGGGTAGGTTACGTAATACCATACCCCGTTTCCTTTAATTTTCTTTCTTTTATTTTGGCTTTTCTGTTCTCTCTTTTCCTCCTCCACTCTAAACAGTCTCTCTAATTCTTCTTCGGCCAGCTGAATTTCTGAATCCTTTTCTACCGAAGCAATTGGTATTTCTACTTGCAGCTGCACTTTCTTTTTACTTTCTTTCTCTGTCACCCTTTTGTCGTCCTTCTTGCTGACCTCCTTTACTGTTTCTTTTCTCATATCTTCTCTCTTCTTTTTCTGTTTCTCTGGCGGAGAATCATTCCCTCCGCTCCCCCTTTTCTTTTTTTTTTTTACAACAGTCATATCATCATCTGTTTCCTTTGTCTCTACCTTTGGCTCACATCAACTCAAGGCATAGACTGCTGTATTAACTATTTATATAAACCACCCACGACGATTGCCGGCACTCACTTCGAACCAACCGACACCCATTTCTTTATTAGCCACTGAGGGCCCAACATAGAAGGGACGGCACATGAACACAAAACACAACGTGGGGACATAAAACATAGACGAATGAATGGGATGAATTATAAAATAAATGAGGATGAGATGCTACTTGAACCCACTTTCGGGTAGTACCATTTAACTTCTTTTTCCTTTTTTCTTCATTGTTCATCATTTTAGTATCAAAAATATACCATATTGAATAAGGTTTTAGATCATCATATTCCACCACCGGCGGTAGAGTATCAAATCTCACTCCCGGTCCTAACGGGTCTATGTTTTTCCCAAATGTCTCATTTAAGGTTTTTTTTTAAGGTTTTCTGTGTCAATAATGACACATTTCATATCTGCTGGGTACAACTCTTTTGGCATTTAAATATTTATTGCTGTTCTCATTGTAATTTATCTTTTTCTCAATGGCAGAGCTCTCCGTACAGATGATAACATATGTCCTGTTTCTATGCTCGGCCATAGAGGTTTGAATATTCTTTTCTACCCTAGGCACAAGGCCCGAAATTTTGGGGGAGAGGGCCAGTCGATTAGATCTACCCCAGTATGCAACTGGAACCTAATTTATCGATCTCGAAAAGATGAAAGGCAAGGTCGACCTCGGCGGAATTTGAACTCAGAACGCAAAGAGACGAAATAAGGCTAAGCATTTCGCCCGGCGTGCAAACGATTCTGCCAGCTCACTGCCTTTAAATATTTATTTCTTTATTGCCCACATGCGGCTAAACATCGAGGTGACAAACAAAGACAGACAAAGGGATTAAGTCGATGACATCGACTCCAGTGCGTAACTGGTACTTATTTAAACGACCCCGAATGGCAAAGTCGACCTCGGCGCAATTCGAACTCAGAACGTAACGGAAAACGGAATGCTGCCGGCTCACTTTCTTTATTGTTTTAAACAATACGCGCCTATAACAAATTTTCTCGTATTCCACAGGAGCACACTCATTCACAGAATATGTAAATAGATGGAGCCCTCTAAGTGACACAATGTCAGACTATAATATATATTTATTTCTTTATTGCCCAAAAGTGGTTAAATACAGAGAGGACAAACAAGGACAGACGAACGGATTAAGTCGATTATATCGACCCCAGTGCGTAAATGATACTTATTCAATCGACCCCGAAATGATGAATGGCAAAGTCGACCTCGACGGAATTTGAACTCAGAACGTAACAGCAGACGAAATATTGCTAAGCATTTCGCCCAGCGTGCAAATGATTCTGCCAGCTTGCTGCCCTTCGAACCAACCGGCACCAACATGTCAACCATGACCCACAGTATTTAAAGTCCACCCACACAGTAAAAGCATGCCAAACCGTCCAACTTACTTTAAACATTCACGGGACTAAAATGAATTGTTTTTTACGTTAGGATTAATTTTTGTTCTATCACGTCTTTTCTTGCAAAACTAGAGAGCGGTGTACTAATTCTCGTAATAACATCCAAAATTATATTCAGTTAATATTTCATTCGTAACAATGCATTCACCGAGCAGATTGTTTTCTGATCGGTGATTATATCTGCCAACCAATAAAAGCTAGTGACTTGTACCGTATACAGCAAGAGCTGGGAAGATTATTTACACATTCATTCAGAATGAGTACTGGCCGGTTCAGACGCACAAGATGCTGGTCGCTGTTGACGCGTCATAGAAGAATAACTTTTCTCTTACAGGTGAAAGCGTGTTCAGAACACTCGGCTGGTTGACGGACAGGTTTATGAGACACCGGTGTTCAGAAACGTTGTATGTGGCCGATCAGATACTTAGAAAGATTTAAGAAAATATATGTAAATCAGTTGGCAGATATATAAATACATACATTATATATATATATATGATGTGTATTCCAGAAGTTTTGATACACTTTTAGGAGAAGCTGTTATAACTCTCCAAGATAATAGCAGTTTTAATATATCACTACTATACATCCAAAACGCACACATACACCTATATATATATATATATATATATATGCATATACACACATACACACAACACACACACACACACACACACACACACACATATATATATATATATATATATATATAATATATATATATATCCTCGTTATGGAGGTGAGTATGTTTCAAAAAGATATTTCGAAACATAAATGTCTAAAAAATTTGATATGAATGAAAATATTTCATTTTAACAAATCCTGGTTCTAATTATTTCATTTCTTATGAAATTTTCGAGTGAGTTAATGTTTGCATGAAGATATATTACATATGTGAGACAAAATTAATAAATTTCTCCATTTTACATCATTGTTTCTCGTGTATCTCAAATCGCGGTATTAAACACACCACCAGCTATAACAGGATATTAAAATGTTTTAATATTCCTTACTTTTTCCACCAGTGATTCCTGTTTGTTTTTATCGAACCGATCGATCTGAGTCGATGTATTATTTCGAGAGCGTTGTTTCACGTATTACATATCTACAACAATTGCAACCTTCACAGCCATCAATGGTTCTGGTTGCTGAAAATGAAAATGTTCTTTAGAAACGGTGTTAAATAAAAATAGGAAATGCTCAATGCAATTTACCTAGTGTAGTTTTGATTTTCTCACAACAGTTCGATACTTTTGAATGGTACGAGTACAGAAATCTATTATACCTCAATAACAATAGCATTATTGAATGCCGAGAGAGTGCATAGTTGAATAACATTCTATAGTAATCGTTGCTCGGTGTGAATGAATGTCCAGTTTCGTATTGTATTTCAGCAGTTCCTTTACAATGCAATAAAACAAGAACTGGTATGAAAATGTCACTGGGAGCTGATCTAGGAAATATGAAAAGCGGGAACGGTTATCCATTCCTTAGTCTTCTCCTTGCTTCTATTGTAATTCGTTCTGAACAGTCCCAGTAATAACTTGCGTGGATACCTTATATCGTTGGATAGGATCTTTTCAGTTTGAACGACATTTTTTTTTCTAGCGGTGTCATATGAA
Organism: Octopus sinensis; assembly: GCF_006345805.1. Taxonomy (NCBI): domain Eukaryota; kingdom Metazoa; phylum Mollusca; class Cephalopoda; order Octopoda; family Octopodidae; genus Octopus; species Octopus sinensis. Next base: position 122,556,380 of record NC_043000.1, on the reverse strand, counting down.
ATTGTCACCCATAATTATAACCCTAGTATCGATCTATTGCAATTCAATCTGTTTTAGGGTTAGGGTTAGTTAGGGGTGGGGGGAAGGGTATTTTTCTTCTTCACAAATGTAAATAAACTCAATCTGTTTCTTAAACGAGGGACATATTCATACGGCACAGAATGTTTTTTTTTTACCTCAATAGACGTCACTGATTGGTTGAAATTGCAGAAATTGAAGAATAAAAACAACAAATATCTTACAAACTATAGAATTTTCTCAATAAAGCCAAGAGAAAAAGATGTTTTATAAACACATTCTACCAGTATACGAAGCTTAAAATTTTTTAATTACCTAGAAATTATGTTGAAAAATGCCGTTCAAACCGACAAGATCCGATCTAGGAAATATGAAAGGCGGGAACGTTTATCCATTCCTTAGTCTTCTCGTTGCTTCTATTGTAATTCTTTCTGAGCAGTCCCAGTAATAACTTGCGTGGATACCTTATATCGTTGGATAGATTGTGTAGCTACATGGGAATAATGTTTAACGTTCTTGTTATTTATCACTAAAGACGTATATTTCACAATATATAATCGTAACGATGCTAAGCAGTAGATAAAAGCAAACTTGGCATAATTTATTATAATTAATACATTAAATTAGAGCTTCAATAAGTTATTAAAATTTGAAGACTGCAGTAGAAGTCATAATTTCTTCAAAGGATACAAACGTGTTTCTTTTCCATCATGTGCTTCACACAATATCGAAGAGAAAATAAGAAATCAATTCTCCGTGTAAAAATAAACATACAGGTATGAATAATGAATGTGTAGCACCTAAATTCCCAAGGTAGGGAATCGATGTAGCCATTTAGGTAACTTGTATGGAACATTTATTTCTTTTTTTGAATAGATTGTGTTGATAGAGTTATTTCCATTTTACTAGTTACGTCAAGGCTCCCTTTGCATCTCAATAGTGAAAATTTCACAGCCTATAAACACTCACACGCTCACACACACATGCATATACTCGGGTATTCACACGCACATACACACACATACGGTGTGTGTGTGTATATGTGTATGTAAAATATACATATGCATCGAAAGTTTCTAGATCGATCATAAAAAGCGAAGCTCAATTTGATACATATCAAGCTATAGCTTCACAGCTAAAAATAAAAATGCAGGTGTGTATGTGCATAAATTCATACATACATACGTATACACACACACACACACACACACACATATATATATATATATATACATATATACACATATATATATATATAAATATATATATATACACACATATATACATATATATATACACACATATATATATATGTATATATAAGTATATATATGAATATGTACATGTCTGTATCTATCTATCTATCTATCTATCTATCTATCTATCTATCTATCTAAATTTATATAAATACGGATAAGATCTTTATTTAAAATACCGATCCTATCAGGTGGCCAACATGGGAATAAAAACCTCAAAAGGCAATAGATATTATTAAAATTATAATTAAGGGTACCTAAGAGATACCACCATGCTTGAAATAGCAGCCAAAATGTTACACTAAAACCACAATAAATGTTCATAAAGCACCAGGATAGACGAGAAAAAGGCAAAAATTAATTAGCAAAAAATTACTGGATAATTCCAGATCCCTGATTTCTGATCTCTGTGTTGATGATCAATACATCATCAACACTGAGATGTGTTATGAAGGTATATGTACGGTATATTCTACACGCAAATGGTGCTAAGTCATTGTCTTGAGTAATACTGTTCCTAATTCTGACAGACTCGGTGTATCCAATAGTAAGTGGAGGAAAACAATAAATATACGTAATTTCTCGAATATTTACTCATGATCACTCTATTCTATGCGTAAAATAGGCGAGAAAGTGTTTAAATAATATAATTTGGAATCTCTTAGCTCAAGGGATTTAATATATTTCTTTACTACCCACAAGGGGCTAAACACAGAGGGGACAAACAAGGACAGACAAACGGATTAAGTCGATTACATCGACCCCAAAGTGTAACTGGTACTTAATTTATCGACCCCGAAATGATGAAAGGCAAAGTTGACCTCGGCGGAATTTGAACTCAGAACGTAACTTCTGACGAAATACGGCTCCGCATTTCGCCCGGCGTGCTAACGTTTCTGCCAGCTCGCCGCCTTTCAAGGCATTTAATATATGTATTTCTTTACTGCTCACAAGGGGCTAAACACAGAGGGGACAAACAAGGACAGACAACCGGATTAAGTCGATTACATCGATCCCAGTGCGTAACTGGTACTTAATTTATCGACAGCGAAAGGATGAAAGGCAAGGTCGACCTCGGTGGAATTTGAACTCAGAACGTAACGGCTGACGAACTACGGCTACGCATATCGCCCGGCCTGCTAACGTTTCTGCCAGCTCACCGCCTTTCAAGGCATCTAATACATGTAGGAGGTAGGACGTACATTTTGACAACTGCAATTTGTCATTTTCCATAGATTAAGTAATAAATCATAAAGTTCTTAATAACAGCAATTTACTGTAATCAAAAGCAGAAATAATTTTATACTTTTATATTTTGACACTACAGTATCGAAAAGAGAGAGGATAGCGAAAAGAATAAGAACGAGAGAAAATTTAGATTGATAGAAAAAAACTAAAGGAGTACCTGTATGAATCTTATTAGATTGTTTATCGAAGTATATAATTACATATTATTTTCAAATATTGCTTGTAAACAATGGATAAATATTTCTCATGCAGAATCATGATAGAATAATATGAGCATTTATTGACGATTTTTTCGTATGCACGACAAAGCCAGAATCTCGCAAAAGGAATTCTATAATTGAACAGGAATTTATGAAGCTGGAATTCTTATATGTAATTTACATATGATATATGAAATGAAGAAATTGTCCACAGCTATTTGTTTGCTTAATTTTAATAATAATCCACTGAACATTATAAAATGAAACCCTTATAAAATAATAACTGATCAATATAGAATTCTCGCTATGACAGAATGCAAAAAGTTTTAAGGAACATACACAACAGACTCTCGTTGTTGACTTGTATGTTTTATCCCCATTCCCGTCAAGATATTAGAGTTTTGGAAAAATGGAAATCAGAAAAAAAAAGGCGATCTCTTATGATTTTCTTGTTACTTATTTTAGCTTTTAGATTGCAGCCACGCTGGGGCTATGCTTGAGGGTTTTAGTCGAACAAATCACCCCCTGTGCATTTTTGCGAGGAATTGGCCCCGTAAGTTTTGGGTGATATTTGAGGCAAACTGGGCATCAAAGAGCGAATCTTTGTAAATGGGAGTACAAACTGTAGAGCGATCATTGTGTAGAAAAGTACGAAGGACGAAAAGAGAAACCTACCGTTTTCATGGATAAGGCAACCAGCAGCAACTTGAGAAACAAGTTGAGAGCAACGGACGTTAACCGGTGTCGGGTGGACAAGCACACACACATATACACACTGACACGTGCGCGCGCTTACGCAGACACATAGACACACAAATATACGACGGGTTTCCACACAATTACCCTCCACTATTCACTCACAGAAGGTATCACGCTGTTGGACTGAATCCGGAACCACGTGGTTGCAACGAGAACTATTAATTACATACTCAAGGCTACCCTTATACACACACACACATACACACACACATACAGGTGTGTATGTGTATGTATGTGTGAGTATGAAAATATATTATTAATTATGTGATAAACAGAATCAGCCGTTTCCCCTTTAATGTCCAGTTCGTTATCCGTTACAAAATTTATAAATGATCAATTGATTTGCCTCTTGAATAATTACAGTTATATGTCTCTTGATTTAAATTGTTTTCTAAAACCCCCAGTGGCACTCATATAACATTTAATGGGAAAAGCGATAATTTTAGTTGTGAAGGTTTATTAAACAAGTTTCTTTTCAGTTAAAAGGAGTAACTTATCCACGGTCATTGTTCCCTAATTCATCGTTATCAGTTAAAAATGCTTGATATTTCAATTCAATTTTAGGCGGTGAGCTTGCAGAATCGTTTGCATGCCGGATAAAATTCTTAGCGGCATTTCGTCTGACGTTACGTTCAAAGTTCAAATTCCGCCGAGGCCGACTTTGCCTTTTATCCTTTCGGGGTCGATTAAATAAGTACCAGTTAAGCACTGGGGTCGATATAATCGACTTAATCCGTTTGTCTGCTCTTGTTTGTCCTCTCTGTGTTTAGCCCGTGTGGGTAGTAAAGAAATAGAAAAAGAAATAGGTATTTCGTCCGTCTTTACGTTCTAAGTTTAAAATCCGCCACGAATGACTTAGCCTTTCAGGATCGATAAAATAAGTAGCACTTGAGCACTTCCACGAAATTGCTGGCATTATGCCAAAATTTACTTTCAAAATTACAAATCAATTATTATTCATTAAATAAAGACATATAACGAATTACACATACAAAAGGGACACTGGTAGATGTGTTTCTTTTATCCCAGCTGCCTTTAAGTTGTAATGTATTAGATTAATCTATGACTTTAGGACCCTTGCTCAGATTCATCCTCGTTCCTATAAACTTATTTTCAATAGAACATATGATTATGTTAGAAATATTATAAAAAGTTCTTGAAAAAGGTTTACCTGTACATTCGTCATTGTTCACCTTTATTGGCTTTAGATGTAAATCAGAATATAAAACTCTCTTTCCCTCTCTCCATTTCTAACTCCTCTGTACATATATATACACACATGTATCTATTACTGCTTTCATGGTATGAATTTATTTTATTACACGAACAAATAAAGTACAGTCATAAACGTACTCCGAAAAATCATTTTCAAGTCATAAGTGCTTGAATTTATTTGTTGCACAGTGTCCCACCAGCGTACTCATTCTTAAAACAAAAATAAATTCATTGTTCATTGAGTTAGAAACAAGATTAATGGTTAAATGTAAAAATAGAAACAAAATTAATGGTTAAATGCATAAATAGATAAATGCATTTTTACATATGTTCAAACAGACGACCACTGCTCTCCAAACACAGACGATAAACACAGACCTATGGATTTAACTGCGTTGTGAATCATTTGATTCGGAACTGAAAAATGTTGTCTTTCAGTTTCCTTTCAATTCATCAACAGTTTCTGGTTTTAAGCTTTGAAATATTCCCATAAAACGGAAGACCATTGAAGTGAAGTTTGGAGAACGCGCAGAGAATTCAACCCTACCGCGTCGCCCAAATCTATTTGTTCAGAAAAGCTGCATCATGATAGGCCGTTACATCACGATGGAAGTGGGGAGGAGCTCAATCTTGCTGAAAGTAAATCTCTTTGTCATCATGCAACACTTCAACACGTGAAACGACGGATTCCTGCAGCACGTTTAGGCAAACACCCCCAGTGACAGTTTGATCAAAAGAGAATAACCCTAGGATATCCATTGCTGATATCATATACCCCACTGGAACCCCTGGTAAGTTCAATTGATGTTCCATAGTGGGGAAGCACTCCGTCGGTTACGACGACGAGGGTTCCGGTTGATCCGAATCAACGGAACAGCCTGCTCGTGAAATTAACGTGTAAGTGGCTGAGCACTCCACAGACACGTGTACCCTTAACGTAGTTCTCGGGGATATTCAGCGTGACACAGAGAGTGACAAGGCCGGTCCTTTGAAATACAGGTACAACAGAAACAGGAAGTAAGAGTGAGAGAAAGTTGTGGTGAAAGAGTACAGCAGGGATCACCACCATCCCCTGTCGGAGCCGCGTGGAGCTTTTAGGTGTTTTCGCTCAATAAACACTCACAACGCCCGGTCTGGGAATCGAAACCGCGATTCTATGACCGCGAGTCCGCTGCCCTAACCACTGGGCCATTGCGCCTCCACTGTTCCATAGTAACATGCAGACAATGAGGATCCCAGTCAGTGCAATTATGTCGGTTAATTGAGGTATCTAACTTAAATCTGGTCTCATTGGTCCAAATGATTTTAGATGGAAATGCTGCATCTCCGTCGCATTTGCCGAGATACCACTCGCAAAATTCAACCCTGCTCTCAGTTTCGACTCTATTTAGAGTGTAGATTGATGTTGGAATGTAACATTTTCTAATGAACTTACTTCAAAATGCGATGGGTGCTTGATTTTGAGATTGCTGTCTCAGGAGCCATTTGTCTTATATATTTCTCTAAGGATCGGTGGAAGGTTTTCAGCAATTGGTTTTCCTTTACGGGCATGGTTGAAGACCATGGTCTTCTTGAACGCGCCTTATGGACGTCTTGCACAGTTCCATCTTATTCAAACTTATCTCGGATGCTAGCAATGGTGGATGTTTGCAGAAACGTCTTCTAAGTAGTCTGTGTACTTTCATAATGTCTTCGTGCTTCCACTAGCATTGTATCATACATTTCCTTTCCTTAGAACCTCTGACATTATTAGGGTTAATTTGATTTAAAAATTAAGAAAATGAAAAATTCAGTGAATTATGGGGAGTCAAAATATGTGAACATCTTTTGGGACTCTCTGTATATCCTAGGTATGTCTTAGAATAGCCATGTTAGTGATCAGTAAATCTATAATAAAAGTGATCTGTGTTAAGAGATAAAAGTTGAGAAATGCAATAAGAAAGGATGATTCAAATGAAGAATTAAGAAACTTCGTGATCACTCGTATTCATCTTTCCGAAGTTCTGTTATCTACTGGAATGCTGAGCTGCAAGGCTAATTCATGAAGAGTTTGCCTTTCAGGAAGAGATTTAGTGTAAGAGACCTGTTATACGTTTGTTTCCTGATATTTACCTGAGAAATATATGACTAAATTTCATCAGCGAAAGTAATTTAGATGAAATTTATCTAGTGTATAA
>NC_043000.1:122524507-122544507 GCF_006345805.1 Octopus sinensis | reverse complement strand
CCCTTTGCAAATAACACAAGGGCACTGAGATAGTGTCTAAAGTCCTTCTGGTGACGTTGATCGCCTGGTGCTAAAAGCATCAGTAACCCCCCCCCCCCAGTGGCTAGCCACATTCAGATGGCTAATACCCCTTACGTTGTCGAGCGGTTACTGTTTATATCTCGTTCAGAGATTTATTATTGTCATATATATATATATATATATTTATATATATATATGTGTGTGTGTGTGTTACTGTATATATGAATATGGAGGCGCAATGGCCCAGTGGTTCGGGAAGAGGATCGCATTTTCGATTCCCAGACCGAGCGTTCTATGTGTTTATTGAGCGAAAACACCTAAAAGCTCCACGAGGCTCCGGCAGGGGGTAGTGCCGTCCCCTGTTGTACTCTTTCGCCCCAACTTTTTTTCACTCTGTCTTCCTGTTTCTTGAGTAACACTGCGATGGACTGGCGTCCCGTCCAGCTGGGGGGAACACATACATTACAGAAACCAGGAAATGGGGCCCATTAGCCATGCTAGGCTTGAAAGGGGTGCATAAATAAATAAGATATGTATGAATGCACATATATATATATATATATATATATATATATATATTAAGGTATGTAGAAAAATACAACAGGACAAGAACGTATAACTCATAGAAGACGATACAATAAACATGGACAGGACATTCGAACCCCTCAGTCTTCAGTCAAGAACCGATCATCGTAGTAATTTCGGCTGATTAATCTTGAGATTACTAGATCCACGGCCAGCCCTCCAGAAAAACTAAGCTGGAAGCGTAGATTTCCTGGAAGAAGGATCGAATGCATACGAACACCAGGACAGCAAAAGGGACAGATATAAAAAAAACAAAAAACAATAATGGAATACAGAAACATGAAATACAGAAGCATTAACGGTGAAAACAACAAGTGTCTTACGACTGATAACAAGCAAACAAATTTTTTCTCTGGCGCATTGGAAAAAGCTTTATAGCGGCGGACGAAGAACAACGATGTTAACACGACGAGGGTCAGGAGCTGAAAGGCAATATATATATATATATATACACATACATATAAACATACATACAACATACATACACACACACACACACACACACATATATATATATATATATATATATATATATATATATATATATATATATATGTATGTATGTATTGTGTGGTGTGTGTGTGTGATGTCCATTTACGCTGAGAAAATATGGAGCAAGAAAAAATTACATCAATTCATTTGAATCATTTCTGTGTATGTAAAATCAACCCATAGTACATACCACTGAATTAACTCAGCCGTTTATGTACGCTCTCAGCTGCGAGTAAGTGAATATGCTCCCTCCGTTTATTCAGTACAGATCCTGATTATCGATCTGTAAGTCTTTACATCGACTTTTTAAAATCTTTTTCTCTATTACTTGTTTCACTCATCGGACTGCAGCCATGCTGTGGAACCAGCTTGTAACTCTTAGTCGAATAGATCAACCCAAGTTGTCACATTTGTAAGTATAGTACTTATTCTCTTTCCGTCGAATCGCCAAATTATGGGGACGCAAACAAGCCAACCCCAGTTGTGAACCGATGGTAACACTCCACGAAGTCACACACAAATAATATATATATATATATATATATATATATATTTACACACATAGGGTAAATGTGGTTTCTTTGTTGTAGTTTAATTATTAATGTTATTGTTTAATCCTTCCTTGAATTTAGATTGAATGAATGTGGTAATATCTAAGGTGTGGCGGATTGAATGATGCCGCTCAGGTGTCGAAACTATAGGGGTATCCGTTGGGCAGCTGATGATAGAGGTGTGTTGGATTGTTGGTTTGGCTGTTATTATGTGTGCTGAACAACTTTATAAGACATCCATTTGATATATATATATATATATGTATATATATATATATATAGGAAAAGGGACAGGCAACAGGTTGCTTGACCGCATACCCAAAAAGTAGAAATAGCAGTCAAGAATGCTTATTTCTATCAAAGTTGGACTCCAGGCACGACAAACCCTGTAATTCACATATGCAAAACAGAGGAATAGATACGAAAACGAAGTCTGGTGGTTATCTGTGAACATCATGTTTCTGGATTATAAACATATTGAATATATATTTCATATATATTTTTGATATATATTCATATACATTGCATATATATTTCGCATCCTCTTCAGCACAGCTTTCCTTGAAAAAGATTTATCATAGATTTATCAAATGCTACGTACCTCAACCTTCCGACCATGCGACATCAAAATATTTGAAGAAAGTGAGCAAAAGCTAAACCTACATACGTTTGAATTCGTAAATCTTCCCTCCAAACTTTTGCCATGCGCCACCACAAAAATAGTTCCACATGATTAGGAACTATTGGGTTGTCATAAGGGAGTGAAAATCCAAATAGTAATATATAATAAGAGTAATAATTTCTATAAAGGCTTTTAAAAAAACCCCAATTATTTACTGGTAGAATTCGGTATGTAATATAGCCGATTACCGGCAGGAACTTCTGTAAAGTTCAGTATATATATTGTATATAAGAAAAAGGGACAGGCAACAGGTTGCTTGACCGCATGCCCAAAAAGTAGAAATAGCAGTCAAGAATGCTTATTTCTATCAAAGTTGGACTCCAGGCACGACAAACCCTGTAATTCACATATGCAAAACAGAAGGAATAGATAACGAAAACGAAGTCTGGTGGTTATCTGTGAACATCATGTTTCTGGATTATAAACATATTGAATATATATTTCATATATATTTTTGATATATATTTCATATACATTGCATATATATTTCACATCCTTCTTCAGCACAGCTTTCCATTGAAAAAGATTTATCATAGATTTATCAAATGCTACGTACCTCAAACCTTCCGACCATGCGACATCAAAATATTTGAAGAAAGTGAGCAAAAGCTAAACCTACATAGACGTTTGAATTCGTAAATCTTCCCTCCAAAATTTTGCCATGCGCACCACAAAAATAGTTCCATATGATTAGGAACTATTGGGTTGTCATAAGGGAGTGAAAAATCCAATAGTAATATATAATAAGAGTAATAATTTCTATAAAGGCTTTTAAAAAAACCCCAATTATTTACTGGTAGAATCGGTATGTAAATATAGCCGATTACCGGCAGGAACTTCTGTAAAGTTCAGTATATATATTGTATATGAAAAAGGGACAGGCAACAGGTTGCTTGACCGCATACCGAAAAAGTGACAGGCATACCGAAAAGGGACAGGCAACCTGTGCCTGTCCCTTTTTCTTATATACAATATATATACTGAACTTTACAGAAGTTCCTGCCGGTAATCGGCTATATTTACATACCGAATTCTACCAGTAAATAATTGGGTTTTTTTTAAAAGCCTTTATAGAAATTATTTACTCTTATTATTATATATATATATATATATATATATATATATATATATAATTCACGGCAAAAACAAACGAAGACAGGTGGTGTACAAAACAAACAGATGTATTAGTATAACGCTCAGGAATTGAAAAAAGTCTATTACGTTTCGACCTACGCTCTTCTACTGAAAGGAACACAGAAAGAAAGAAACAAGAAGAGAAAAAATGTGTGTAGTAGCTAACGATCTATCTATCTATCTATCTTCTATCTATCTATCTATCTATCTATCTATCTATCTATCTATCTATCTATCTATCTATCTATCTATCTATTATATCTATTATATATATATATATATATATATATATATATAATATATAATATATATTATTATATATATATAGATATATATATATATATATATATATATATATCCGACGGGCTTCCACAAGCTTGACGTCTGCCATGTTCCTCTATAAAGGATTGTTCAGCCTGAGACTTTGGTGAAAGACGCTTATCCATTATGAAGCGCTGTGGGATCGAAATTGAAAACACGCAGTTGCAAGCGAGATGCTTAATCAAGTAGCCGTGCATGCATCTATGTGAATTAAACAAACAAGGACAGAAAGCTAATACACTGCTCCAGTAAGCATGGAACATGTAAGTCTAGTTACTCCAGAGCAACCTCGTCAGCCGCTGCTGAGTTAAAGATAGTTACAATATGAAACAGTTATTCACTCTAGATGTGCGCAGCATATGATTAAATCAAAAGCGCGCCCTACTTTACAGTATCACTGAATATATAATACGGGAAAAACATTTTTTATAGAAGCATTGATACACATTTCCCAATTACTAAACTGAGAGACTATAATACTGAGCACTTAGCAGCATATCGGAAAATGAATAGTAGACTGGTGCACAATAATATAGGTATTATAGATAAGTGAGATAATTAATTGCAAAGATTACACAAGTTGGAGTCGTTGTATGTATGTAGCCTTCTCTCTGTCTGTCTGCCTCTCTCTCTATCTATATATCTATCTGTCTGTGTGTCGGTCGGTCTATTGGTCTGTCTGTCTGTCTGTCTGTTTGTCTGTCTGTCTGTCTGTCTGGCTGGCTGTTTGCCTTTCTGTCTCCTTATTTACGTGCCTACCTTTCAACGTCTGTCTGTATATATTTATCTAACTCGCTAGCTAGCTGTCTGTCTACTTGTCTATGTATGTATGTATGTATGTATGTATGTATGTTTGTTTGTATGCATCTATCTATCTGTCTATCTATCTATCTATCTATCTATCTATCTATCTATCTATCTATCTATCTATCTATCTATCTATCTATCTATCTCTATCTACCTATGTATCTATGTGTTTGTCCGTCACTCTGTCTGTCTGCCTATCTATCTTTTTTTTCCCCTAACATTTAGTAACTGACTTCAGTGAATGAATTTTCGAAATGAAACCAACCATCAATCAACCAAAATTGTATCCAGAACAAAATGACAAAGATTAATGAAACAGTAGAACAATGTTATTTTATCGCTTTCATGTTGCAGATAAAACAATTTATCAATTTTTACCTGAAGCTTCCTATATTACAGGCTATGATATATATTCATGAATTCTGTATGGAAATATTAAGCTGTATGCATACAGTTCTCTGTAATGCTTTTTTACGACGTCGAAATATAACTTAAATGTATCATGACTATGTTTGTGTAGCTTTATTCATCATGTTTTCAAGGTTTCGGAATATAGGTTTAGCTGTTTTGTGCACTCAACTATTAAAATATGCTAAACACTGGGGTAAAATTCCAGGTTAATGACGATATTAAAAACTAAAATGGCCTTTTCAGATTTAATGGTAGAAGTTATGTCGATATTTTAGCTCATCATGATGCATGAGAATGCTTCTTCTGTTTTGTTTTGAATTTGAATAGATTCGCGCCATTGATTTCTGTTTTCTATGCAAATTGACATTTGGTCTTCCAAACACAAAAACAGACACCGAAAATAAATAAATACATAAATGAATTAATTAATTGCAAATAAAAAATATAAATAAAACGGTTGCAGATTTGAAGATGGTGCAGTGAATGTTGTACACAAAAACATCTTTAAAAGAAATGACTTGAAAATAAATTGATTTCTTTTATATTTTAGAAAACTTGGGATTATCAAATCTTCATCTGATCGAACAAAACTTTCCTTTTACAGGTATGTATAGTAAGTTTATAAATAAACATCGGAATATTATTTTGCATGGCTTTCCTGCTTTGAGAATGTATTCGAGTGTTTAATAGATCTAGTTTTTCGTGATTATTATCACTGGAGCTTTTCTCTGAATATTTGTTTCCCTACTAAAGTTAGTCCAGGATGAAATCAAAGTAACAAAATTGCACCTATTGATGGTATGAGGATCCGCATATCATAGAAGAGCATTATGCTAATTTACAAGGAGCTACAGTATTGCGTGCCTTATAATAACCATGATTAATTGGTCTATTCTTTTTTGACAGTTTTGTAACCGATTGAATTTAACTTGTTGGAATAATATGTCCTGTGAAGCATGAAAGAAAAGTTTGCAAATGTGGAGTTTATTTCAAGCAAGAGGGGATGATTCCATACTACCATAATAAATAAAGACTAGCGTTGATGTGATTTTGGTAAATTAGTGGATCGAGCAAAGACGTTCCATACAATATCCTCCGCGTTCACCGTATCTCATACTGCTCGAATTTTTTTATTATATAGGGATACGTAAAAATCAAAGTTTATGATACAAAATTCGCGACAGTCGACGAATTTATGGTAAAAAATGCATGCAAATATTGTACAACATGTTCCTTGATGTTTGTGTTTCCATTGCTTTGCATTAGCAGCAGAGTCCGGACCAGAAGTTTTATCAGTCTGAAAACAGGCGTTCATAAAACAATTATATTCTTTTCTGTGTAGATTCCATTACGTTTTGAACATGAATTGTTTACTTAACAAAAAACGCTTCAAAGTGTGTATATATTTTTGGGACACCGTGTATACTCAATATTTCAACCTTGTGGTGACTGAGAACGCAATTGCTAGATATCAGGAGATGAAGGCGGTGAGCTGGCAGAAACGTTAGCACGCCGGGTGAAATGCGTAGCCGTATTTCGTCTGCCGCTACGTTCTGAGTTCAAATTCCGCCGAGGTCGATTTTGCCTTTCATCCTTTCGGGGTCGATTAAATAAGTACTAGTTACGTACTGGGGTCGATATAATCGACTTAATCGCTTTGTCTGCCTCTCTATGTTTAACTCACTGTGGGCAATAAATAAATAAGTTGCTAGATATCAGGAGATTCAACCAAAACCGTTTACAGACATTATGATAATTCCCAGAATTAATTTTTAAATTTCGTAACACAGATGCAAGTTTAAGGAAAATGTTGATGTCTGTATGAATCAGATTTAATTGAGAATTATTTCTCCGATAAGAAACTACGCCAGTACGTATACAGCAAAAGATCTCTGAAGTTAAAAGAGTGGTCATGACATCGAATTAGTGTAGAAGAAAACGGTGACAATAATATGTAACGAATACATTTCTATCGTAGTCTTTGTTTTAATTTGGTCTCATTATGTGAAATTGCGTTATCAATTGTTTTGCATTTCATGCAGTGCTTGATTTCTGTAATTCATCATAAATGTCATCTGAATCTCGTTAATTGAATGTCTGTGTTAACCAGAATACTTGTTTACGGTGACTTGGTCACTTTGAGCGTCTCTAACTCCCAGAAAATGTTACAATATACCATGTTTACCTAAGTTGAATGACATTTTAAACATCTTCAATACTGCTCTGTACACTCCCAGATGCACCGACACACACACACACACGCAAACACACACACCACACATACACACACATACACACACACACAGAAACTGAAATACAGCCATTCTTATAACCACACATACATTTACACAGTTGCTTAAAATCACACACTACATATGCTCAACGTATGTATTCTGCCAAGAATAGGGAATTACTAAAAGGGCTAGATGCAGCGACGCGCTCTTACCGCGCATTGCTCTGTACTATTACTACCACTAGAAATAATTGGTACATATACTTAGTTTATCGATCTTTTTTGTCGAACCGCTAATTTTCGGTGTTATAATGGCAGGAGTGGACAAACAAAGACACAAAGACACACACACATAAATATATATGCATATATATATATATATATTATATATATATATATATATATATATATATATATATATATATATATATATATATATATAATTATATATATATATGTATATATATATATATATATATATATATATATGTATATATGTATATATATATATATATATATATATATATATATATATATATATATATATATGTATATATTTAAGTGTGTGTGTCTTTGTGTCTTTGCTATATATATATATATATATATATATATTATATAAATTGAGATAGGGGTTGTGAGTGCAACCCACCATGGGATAACATCTATCCAATATAAGCTAATACATAAATGTTAAGAATTGCGATGCAATTAATTCATTCACTGTATTATATGGGCAAAGGTAAAATGTTTTACCACAAATTAATAATACAAAATAAGGAAATGGAGAAATACATCTTAATCAATAATCAACTACCAGATAATTCCCAATCACATAATTTATTACACCACTACATATGAACATTAAGGTCAAACATAATAATATAGAACAAAACAATGTACATCAATGAGTAATAAGATACAATAAGTACAATATGTATAAGTGAATATAAATAAATACAAATATAAATATATACTACATCTTACAGCTGTTTCAGCCATGCAGATAAGGGTGCCTCATTGTGCTCATATTAGCCATGTGTGATAGGTTAATATGTAGTTATAAATGAGACACTTACAAAAATATCCCAAGGCCTCTTCAGAGATTATGAAGAACAAACTAAATTATATATGAAAATATATATTATTATATGTTTGACATTAATGTTCATATGTAGTGGTTTAATAAATTATGTGATTGGGCATTATCTGGGTTGTTGATTATTGATTAAGATGTATTTCTCCATTTCCTTATTTTGTATATAATTATATATATATATATATGTGTGTGTGTGTGTGTGTGTGTGTGTGTGTGTGTCTTTGTGTTTTCTTTTTTTCTCCACCCCTGCCATTATAACATATTTTGGTGAGTTTAGGTTCCCCGAAACTTAGCGGTTCGACAAAAAAGATCGATAGACTAAGTATATGTACCAGGCTCACAAAGAATAAGTCTTGGGTCGATTTCTTCGATTAAAAGCGGTGCTCCAGTATGGCCGCAGTCAAATACATGAAACGTGTAAAAGAGTAACAGACCACGTGTTTGAAATTTGATCATGTGATGTAGTTACTGTGTAATATATTTGTATGTTGAAGCATGTGACTCCTTAGTTATTTGTGTTAGTTGTGTCTATCGCCGAGTAGTAAATGATTTCTTTTCTAGATCGATTAGTGTGTGTGGGGTGTTCTGGCTATTAATAGACATGAACTCGGTCGTTATTGTGAGTGTCAATGTGGTGGTGTCTGTGATGGCGGTAGTGGACGTGTGGACGGTAATGATGATAGTACACATGGCGCTATTATTCCTGCTGGTAATGGTGTTACAGTGCCGTTGCTCAAAAGAATCTTTCTCAATTATATTCTGTTATATTATTTTCTTTTCATTAATCATTTTATGAGATTTAAAGTACGACCCGTCATCTTTCGCCAGATGACAAGCCTGAGTTACCTGAGGTGGGGAGGGGAACGTCAAGGGAGCTTTCAGTGACTGTTCTTTTTTATGGTTTGTCGCCAACATCCAAGAAAAAACTACATTGAAGTACTACAATAAATTCGACAACATCCAGGTTATATCAAGATTGATTTCTTTATTAGGCCACGCAGGGCCGAACACAAAAGAGACAATGCAATGTAGAATCTTTCTCTTCGAAATCGATCAATAGGGATCGAAAACGTTTTGGGATGTTTACACACAGAGATAACAAGGTAAAGTTTTAGCAACAGAAAACCCCAAAAGGGGGAGAAAATATAACGTTGACTAGGGTTATCTGTGGAAAGAAAAACCTACAAAACCCACGGTAACTTCCGAACTACATGGTTCCGGGTTCAGTCACACTGCGTGGTACCTTGGGCAACTATTTCATACTATATCTTCGGGCTGACCAAACCCTTGTGAGTGGACTTGGGAGATGGAAACTGAAAGAAGCCCGTCGTATATATCCATATATATATATATATATATATATATATATATATATCACGTGATCATGTGACCGACCAGACTATCAGATATTGCTACACATCGCTGGTCACAATGAGCTTCGCATTGTTTTAGCCTTCAAATGACTCCACCCCGCTGGCTAAGCGAGCAGGCCAACAGAAGAAAGAGTGAGAGAAAGTTGCGGTGAAAGAGAACAGCAGGGATTTCCACTACCCCCTGCCGGAGCCTCGTGGAGCTTTAGGTGTTTTCGCTCAATAAACGCTCACAACGCCCAGTCTGGGTTTCGAAACCGCGATTCTACGACCGCCAGTCCGCTGCCCTAACCAATGGGCCATTGCGCCTCCACACACACACACACACACACACACACACACACACACACACACACACACACACACACACACACACATATATATATATATATATATATATATATATATATATATGTATGTATGTATATGTGTGTGTGTGTTTGTGTTTGTGTGTCTGTATTTGTCCCCCCAACATCGCTTGACAAACGATGGTGGTGTGTTTACGTCCCCGTAACTCAGCAGTTCGCAAAAGAGACCAATAGAATAAGTACTAGGCTTCCAATGAATATGTCCTGGGGTCGATTTGCTCGACTACAGGCAGTACTCCAGCATGGCCGCAGTCAAATGACTGAAACAAATAAATGATAAAAAAGATAGAAAATATAATGAGAGTAAAGCACCGTTTCTCTTTTGGTTTTATAAGTTCATGTTCAAAGTGGGTTCGTCAATTATGCGTACCGTCGTTGCTACATTTCACCCACCTTTTATTAAACTTTTCATTAGAGAAAACTTCCCTCTGTAATCTCTCCTTCCTTTTCAAGTCATACAGGTTATATCAAGATTGAAATTCCACTTGGAACTACTACTTCTGATTTATTATTGTTGAATAATACTTATAAATCGGGCTGTTATAGACAATGGATATTGCAGTATAAAATGTTCTGATATAGGAATTCTCAATTCATTTTCAATCAACTCAGTAAAGACTTAACTACGTTTCTTCGGCAGTATAAAATTGATCATGAATATCCAGTTTTATTAAAAGTTATTGTAAATATGGACACACACACACACACACACATGTACACATGATACGAGTATTATTCATTATATACAGGTTTTTGATAAATATCTAATTACATATATTCATATACACAAACATGCATACACAGACACACTTGCATATTTAGATGAAATTCAATAATACAAATACACTACTCCAGTATGTAAAAAGTAATATATATATATATATATATATATATATATTTATATATTTGTGTGTGCGTGTGTGTGTGTACATACACATACTCACAATGATATGCACACATTTATATACATGCACATAACAAATCTATATAAACACACGTGTATATATCGAACGGTGTGATTTAAATCCTGACATATACACTATACACATTTTGAAAGAAAACTACATTGACAGCAAAGAGCAGAATGTATATCAATATCAATAACTTTACTACTACTACTACTACTACTACTACTACTACTACTACTACTACTGCTACTACTGCTGCTGCTGCTGCTGCTGCATGAAATAGCCAACCGTCAATACTAAAAATAATGGTTTAAGCACAGCCGCAAACCACAAATTTAGAGTCAGTGCATTTTCGATTAAATCGACCCCAGCAATTGAATGGCACTTCATGTTATGGAACATGGAATGATGAAAGCCCAAATCGACCCAAACAGATAATAAAAATTATACTGATTTTGCAAATTGGCATAATCTATAGGAGAGATCATTAGTCAATTACATCGACCACAGCACATGAAGTGTGCTTATTTTGTCGCCCTCGGGTACTTGGAAACTTGACCCTGGAAAACAGAGGTAGGAAGTAGTACAGCACGAGTATAATGTATACTAGAACGTGTTATATTTCTTGCTATATCACACCTTAAATGATCTGAATGTTATTTTAAATGGATTTTTTAAAGAAGTATATATTACAAACTTTATAAACTCTAAAAATAAATTCGTATTTCCGATACGATTAATAACCTGTACGAAGTCACTAACGATCTATTTGATATGTTCCTGACTGACACCATTTCCACGAAATATAAGAAAGCTAACATAGAGAGATACAATGATATCAACTTTGAGAATAAATTCCCCTCTAAACGAAATAAAATTGATGATTGACTAGCGGGACTCCTGAATATTTCACGGAATTAACAGTAAACCTATTGGGTTATTCCTGAAAACTTTATCTCAGAAGCCTGAAAACGTAGCCTCTGCTGTGTCTGTATCAAAAGATAGTCGCTCCTGATATTCATTGAAAAGTGAAGGAAAATGGAATACGATGATTACTTAATGCAATTTATATATGCTTTATATACTTTATGCGCAATTTTATAGACTTGATACACAGCACTCATAAAATATATATTCACTCTTATTTTTCCATTTCCCCACTAAACAAAAAAAAAATGACATCTTCATATACTTCACCTTATACTTCACCTTCACTTTTATACTGTGATGCTGTGAGAGTTCTCTCGAATACTTTATTGTATGGAATTATATCTCATTGGCCTGCAATAAGGCACAAATACACTAATCAATTCTTTTAGATAAATAGGCGATAAATTTTGGCACGTTAGCACTAATGTTATAAGCAGAGTTCTTCCATGCGTTTGCCCTTTCCCTAGTACTCATTGATTTCTTTTGCCGAACCGCTAAGTTACGGAGACATAAACACACTACCATCGGTTGTCAAGCGATGTTGGGGGACAAATACAGACACACAAACATACACACACACATACATACACACACGCACACACACACACACACACACACACACACACACACACATATATATATATATATATATATATATATACGACGGGCTTCTTTCAGTTTCCGTTTACCAAATCCACACACAAGGCTTTGGTCGGCCCGAGGCTATGAACTTCCATGTGTTTGATTCATACAAACGGCTTTTTTCTTTAAAATTACAGTTACGTGTGATGGACTCAAACTTTAGTTTGGCCATGTACATGTAGATCTTGTAGTTGTTACCATTTAATGCGTTGTTTCTTCTGGAAGGCCACTTCATTTTTATTTTCAGCAAATTTCACATTTCTCTACCCAATAATGTATGTTACGGATTTGTATTTGTTTTAGAATCTATTGTATAAATGATTTACTGTAGGTCATTAAGTCCTAAAAGTCACACTGACATAATATTTAGCACCTATTTAGCATCGAGCCCAATACATCACACATAAATATTGTGTGGACTCTAATTCCCGCTCGCAGGTCGCAGATATTGGGAATCTTAACCTTTTAGAGTAAGACTTCAAATTTAGAGAGCTGGAGTTGCTACGTCGTATTGGTTTAGTGATTTGTACATCAATATCGTTTACTTCTGATAAAAATTTTTATTGTTGTACGTGATTTAGTACATTTAAAGCGATTATTGAATAATGCTAATTCATATAATCACATTCATAGTTAAAATAAGAAAAGTAATGCGATCATTTTAACTTTTAAAGGATACACACGAATTTTGGTTTTATTCGGAGTGTCTGTGTACCTATAGGCTCATTCAGATTTGTTTAGGAAATGTAATTGACGTATAGCCTGACACCCCGATTCTAAAGTATTCTTGCTGACCTTTAGTATCAGGTCATCCTTGATTGAGTAAATTCGTGATAAAACATTGTAGTCCTGACTATTCTATTTTGTATGCTACACTAACCAATATAATTTTTTAGAAGTTAAGTTGTGATTGAAGGGAAATTTAGTTTCAGTTTGTTAGGTTGATTTATCAGCTGATAAGATTATATAAGACGAAGTATATAAGAGACAGTAGATACGAAAAAAATGTCTGCTTGTTTATTGGATGATATATATCGTTGGTATTATGCAAAACTGTTGTAAGTCAAAAACGCTGTTTTTTCAGAAAACGAAAAAACAGTTCTACCATTCCATAGCAAAACCGTTGTACTACACTTTGGCAATTTTTGATATCTTGGCATCTGAAGCAGCTGGAGATATGATAGCTTGACCAAAGAACCGGTTATTGGAATAAAAAAAAAATATTGAAACATACAACACTTTAACGATATATATATTACAATGTCAATAATAAAAGGGCAAAATTAATTAATTATTAATTAATAATTTTACCAAGTAGTGTTCAGTATGTAAAAAGACCATTTACGGTACATTTAAAACATTACGTTATATAATTAGGGTTCAGTAAAAAAAAATTACTTTACCACACACCGAACTTTTAGAAATAGCAGCAACAAAATTAAGCTATTTCCTCTACTATAAGAAAAGTCTCCCAGACAATGTATACTCAAAAATATTTTTGAGTATACATTGTCTGGGAGACTTTTCTTAAAGTAGAGGAAATAGCTTAATTTTTTTGCTGCTATTTCTAAAAGTTCGGTGTGTGAATTATTTTTACTGAACCCTAATTATATAACTTAATATATATATATATTATATATATATATTATATATATATATATACTTACATACACATACTTATAAATGTACTACTATATTTACTGGGTTCAGTCAGAGGTTGAGGTCATGCTGGGGCACTGCCTTTCGCATGTCTAGTTTTTATCTGAAATTCTTTTCCCAGGTCTCTCTCAAAAATTGTATCTAGTGAAGTTGCAAGTTGGACAAAGCTGCTCTTCTTTGTTTCCAGCCGCAATGTGTGTTTATCTGGTATTTCAGTTAAAAATTTATCCAAATATTCTTACAAAACAAACGCATCTACCACTGGAACATATCTCCAGTGAATTTGCAAAGAGTTGAAAGATTGTGGCTCCTTGAAATCTATGGTGTTACACACGATGGGAAGGACAGAATCGTTGTTACTCTGCAGTGGCTCCCAGTTCGGTGATTGGTATAACTTTCAAAGTTGAGATTGAAGCTTTACTCTTTTACTCTTTTACTTAATCCATGCTGGATTACTGCCTTTAGTCGAGCAAATCGACCCCAGGACTTATTCCTTGTAAGCTTAGTACTTGTTCTATCGGTCTCTTTTGCCGAAAAACTAAGTTATGGGGATGTAAACACACCACCATTGGTTGTCAAGGGGGACAAAAACAGACACACAAACATATACACCCATACATATATACGACGGGCTTCTTTCAGTTTCCGTCTAGCAAATCCACTCACAAAGCTTTGGACGGCCCGAGGCTATAGTAGAAGACACTCACCGAAGGTGCCACGCAGTGGGAATGAACCCGGAACCACGTGGTTGGTAAGCAAGCTACTTACCACACAGCCACTCCTGCGCCTGTGCAGAATCTTCCATAAATATCACAGTATAGCTTGAGCGTGTTTTCGTTAGTGAGTAGAGTCACAAGTTTTTGGCCTCTACCAAAGCCTCATCTGTCTCAGTCGTCTTTGTGAATAGAGTTGGTTTGCCTCGAATCGCAATGTTAGATTGACGCATTCAGGCGAACTCACCCGAGAGCTGTGATCTAGACGATTGAGAACAAATGTTTTCGACAGGAGAAGCATGGTATCTTTTTTCCTTGTTCTCAATAACCTCCGAATCCTGCCAGCCACTCGACTACACAGTATCACAAGCTTACTAATAGGCAGACGGAATATTATAAGAGTACTCATGTGGATTCTCTCTATCACTCAGATTCTCACTATGAGATCCACTAGGCACTCCAAGTATATTCTGACTACAATCTATTCGACATTTACAGCATTGAACTCCATGTTATATTCATTTACACTTTTGCATATTGCATTCAGATCTTTCTGCAGTTTTAGGGTGTCAGTAGGGCCTTAACAACCTGCTATGCTTATGCATGCATGCATGTATTTATGTATTTATGTATGTATTTATGTGTGTATGTATATATGTATGTATGTATTTATGTGTGTATGTATATATGTATTCATGTATTTATTTAAGTACGTATTTCTCTCCGTGTCTTTATCTATCTATCTATCTATCTATCTATCTATCTATCTATCTATCTATCTATCTATCTATCTATCTATCTATCTATCTATCTATCTATCTATCTATCTATTTGCATACCTAACTACATACCTGCCTACATATCTCTCTCTCTCTCTCTTTCTCTCTCCGGTAAAGTCATTAGTTGCTCCGAGAGAATAAATTTCTTTTGTGGCATTAACGTTGAAGACCACGAGTTTAGCGTTGAAGTGTTTAAAATTTTAGAACACTATGATGTCACGTTCCAAAATAACCAGTAAATGAATTAGTAAGGCATTTCAATTCAGCAACAAATTACAAGCTTTTATATTGTTAAAAATGTTCTAGATGAATGCTGAGTCAGGAAATTTCTTTCTGCTTTTACTCTTTACTTGTTTCAGTCATTTGACTGTGGCCATGCTGGAGCACCACCTTTAGTCGAGCAAATCTACCCCAGGACTTATTCTTTGGAAGCCTAGTACTTATTCTATCGTTCTCTTTTGCCGAACCGCTAAGTTACGGGGACATAAACACACCAGTATCGGTTGTCAAGCGATGTTGGGGTGACAAACACGGACTCACAAACATATACACACATATATACATATGTACGACGGGCTTCTTTCAGTTTCCGTCTACCAAATCCACTCACAAGGTTTTGGTCGGCTCGAGGCTATAGTAGAAGATACTTGCCGAAGGTGCCACGCAGTGGGACTGAACCCGGATGTACTGTATTAGTAAAATGCTTATGCGCTTTCAAGATACGTCTTCGATTCCTTCTCGACCGATGCCACTTCCAGAATGTATGTATCTCTCATTAATAATTAATGATTTTGTGTCTCACACTTTTCATGTTCTGGTTTGAAAGCGAAGACCTAGCTTTTGCCAGTATGATTGTCCTTTATTGTAGTTGCCATAACTCTACTGCTAGAATAGAATTACAGAACCCAACGTTACTATCATTAAATTTGCAATACATTCTTTTAGACATGGCACTTCGCAACTCGAAATCACGCAATTCTTTCCAGCAATTCATTGAAGTATGTTGTATCTCTGGGGTGTTGTCAAAATTTGCACTCCATCTCTAAGTTAAATTTACGGGGGCACATTCGAAGTCAATATAAAAATTTAATGAAAATATTGACTAGAATAGTGCATTCCCTCAATATTAACAGTGAAATACACATACCTGGAAGTTAGGAAAATGAGATAATGTGTATTAAGTAACTTGAAGACGAGAACCATTGAAATATTAACCGTTAAGTTGGAATTACTAATGGCAAAACATAGCTGTCGACTAGCATTTAATATTAGAAAACTCCATCAGCACAATTACATCAATGTTGATATACAATTCTGAACGCCTTGTTGTTAATATTCTTAGTGCTAATTAAATGCACTGTATTTCATTAAGTTCAGTAATCTTTATACAACTGGGAATGTCGTAATACTCAACAGTCAACGGGATATCCGGCAAGCTATATATCTAAGATGTGATAATATATAGAAGATGACAGCATACATTGCAAGTAATATACTTTGGATTGTACCACTCTCCAAAAGTTCGGAATATCTGGCAAACTACATTGACAGCAATGTGCTAATACGAACAACTTTCTGAAAGTAATTAACCGCATAGATCAAGTGGCGTTGTAGATATTGGATATTGTTTCAATAGATACGACAAATATAGAATTGCGTAGGAAAGAAATGAAGAATATGTTTGAGGTTGGTGGCAATATTATAACATTTTCTTGTGCTTGTAGTTGTTTTGGGTGTTAATAATGATGGTGGTAGTGCTGCTGCCTCTCTTGATGTCGCGAAATGGGATTGGAGAACTACATTCATATTATATTGAGAAATTGTGACTGTAATCAAATCACCGAAGATTATTTAGTTGATAAATCAATAGTTTAATCTTCATTCTGTTATTCCCAGCGACCTATTCAATTTATACTTCAGTCGAAAATGGCGAAATGTAATAATGTTTTGTCAGAATAATTTTAAATATATTTTCTTCATTCGCAGCGTTGGTTAACTGAAGTTTGGCATGATATAATCCAAATGAACCAATTGGCATTGTCACTTACAGAACAATTCAAATATACAACTTCGAAATATACCGTAGACATGGAATGTACACTGATTACAACAGCACTATATAAGTGAGGTGAGTTTGCAGGAATTATTAAGCGGTGGGAAAGTGTTTCTGCGTTATTTCACTTGGACATTTTAAGATCAAATCTTGTTAGGTTCGAATTGAATGCTATACTTGCGTATGTGATGTAAATAAAATAAGAAATAAAAGCCTCATGGCTGAAATATATAAAAGAATAATATAACGATACATTTCTGTCTATTCTGTCAGGTTCTTCTGGAATGACATTTCATGAGCAACAATTATACAATACAATGAAGAGTAAATATACAATATTGTCGAGACAATCGAACATCGATGTATTGATTTATCGTAGTACGATGAGAATTGAAATTCTACCGATTTCTCGATAGATATTCAATATTTAGGTATCGATAATTGACGTACCTTGACAGCAATCTGGCAGAATCGTTAGCACTTTGGACCAAATGCTTAACTGCATTTCTTCGGGTTGTTTATTTTTCTGAGTTCAAATCCCGTTGACGTTAATTTTGCAATTTATCCATTCGGAGTCAATAAAATTCAGCACCATTCCAGTATTGGCGTCGATGTAAACGACTTGTCTCTTCCCGTTAAAACTGCTGGTTTGAACTCTGAAACGGATTGGCGTCCTGTTCAAGTAGAATGTTCTGGCCTCGGTTACTTATACGCCATGAAAAGCTGCCTTAGGATATCGGAAAACTTTTAAGTAGCCTCATTTACACACAAACAAAAAAGGTTTCGCATCAATTCATACATTTTATAATAGATTTGTTTACAATGAGAAGATCCCTCACAAAAAGAGTCTGGTAAGGTGTATAAAGAATGTAATATTAAAAATTTATGGAAATATTAAATAAAAATGGGAGACAAAAGTTACGACTTATCCAGTATAACTAATGGAAGTAAGATGACTATACGTGATTAAAGATATCATTGAAAAAGCGAGAGAAATGCGTGCATTTTGCTTATATAGTTGCAGTTATAGATTTTCGAAGGAGAGTATCAACTCGAATAACCATGAAAACTTATAGGCAGTGTCCCTCATAACTTCAATAACAGCAGAAAGTCAAGTAAACAGAAAATAGACATTTGAAATTAACAAAGCTGCAAAGCGACATGTGTATAACATAAAAGACATAATGAAATATAGTATAGCCATAATATAGTAATATAACTTTGCATGTGGATAATATATAATCTCACTCTCGCCCTCCCTCTCTGTTTATATATATTTACATGATATTGAATGCATGTGTGAATGCACGTGTAAAGACAGAAGAAAAAGGCGAGATAGTGATTGAGGCGGAGAGAGAGGGGGAGAGGGTGTGTGCGTGTGAGTGTGTGTGAAAGTGAGAATAACAGAATGAGTAAAGGAGGGAGGGAGGAAGATAGAGAGGGATAATACAGCTCAGCATATTTTAGCCCACCCGCAAATCTAATCTGACATATTTACTGCCTGCTGTTATCAAATGACTTATATATTTTCATGGTATAATGCCTGCATTTACGACTTTGCCATATTCACATACGATTCCTATAAAGCCGTAGCAATTGTGCGGGTGATACTATCTATTGTAGATTAGATTTTGACGTCCGATTTGGGAAGTTATCGATAAATCTAATCTATGCAGATGTACTTGAGGTTAGATAGATTTGGCCAAATTCGGAGGCAGACTTACAACCGTTATTTCCGAAATATATTTCCTGTTTCATTAGGTTTTGTATGTGACTATATATGTATATATATATGTATGTATATATATATATATATATATATATATATATATATATATATATATATATATATATATATGAACGCATGTATATGCGTATGTGTGTATGTGTGTATGCATATGCCTACATATCCAGGCCTGTGCATATCCATGCAAAACTTATGGAAGCATATAACTTAATAATAACTTAATATTCAAATAATATTCGCCTACGAAATTACATCCCAAAGGATAAACGAACTCACAAACATTGTATTTTACACAGACACGCACGCCAGCGCAAACACACATGTAAATATATATGTATATATATATGTGTGTGTGTGTGTGCATGTATATATATATATATATAATATATATATATATATATATATATATATAGGTTGGTAATAACCAATTTCGATAAGTGCCAACGCACGAAAATATCGGAATTGCTTGGGTCACTCTCTTGCTTCTGTTAAATAGTA
>NC_043000.1:122499507-122519507 GCF_006345805.1 Octopus sinensis | reverse complement strand
ATGGAGAAAGGTGTTCGCCTCCATTTTGGAAAACATTGTTTTCTAGAATAGAGGCGTACACCTGTACACACACTCACTCACACAGACTCACGCACACACACATACACGCAAAGTTATCGCTAGTTCTGTTAAGAAGTTGCTATTCATCATTTTTCTTATCTCTTAGTTCATAATCAGACATTATTTTGGTTCAGTCCTCTCTTTTCTACTGTAAAGTAACAGCGAAACATGAAATTTACTTAATTTCTGTTTGAAAGATCACCGCATGTGAATTTATACAGACACAATTGCAGACACAATTTTTTTTTCTTTGAGTCTTATTGATTAATGTTCATCAAATTACTGGATTAATATTCAACTCAAAGAAAGTTATCAGGATACATATTTTTCAACAAAATCTCTAGTATTCTCTTGAATCGAGTTGCTTCCATTCGCCAAATGTCTATCACCAGGGATTGCTAAAAAATATTGGATCACTTGAAAAACCACCTGAGAACGCCTACCTGAAAAATTTCAAAACCCCACCTCTTTCCTACTTGAAATATCGCCGTCCTAGCCCACGGTAAATATAACTTGTATACTTCGGCTAATGTGGAGGCGCAATGGCTCAGTGGTTAGGGTAGCGAACTCGCGGTCGGAGGATCGCGGTTTCGATTCCCAGACCGGGCGTTGTGTGTGTTTATTGAGCGAAATCACACCTAAAGCCCCACGAGGTTCCGGCATGGGGTGGTGCCGATCCCTGTTGTACTCTTTCGTCTTAATTCGTTTCTCTATACCTTTCACATTGACTTATTCATCGTTTGGAACTGCAAGTCACTTAATTACCTGGCACTTTCTATTCTCTTTGTCTCATTTCCTTGTCTAACAGGACTTCGTCTCGATATTTCTCTTGCGTATTGTCTGTATTACCAAAGTTCCGTATTTCTTGCAAATGTCTATATATTTACATTTCATTCAGGTATGGGCCATTCATATCGCAAGCCACTGGATTTCCTTCATAGCATTCAGATTCTACTGAAACAGATAATATTCCTTTTCCGCAGGAACTCAATTCCATTTTTCTTTATTTTTTTCCTGAGATGTTTTTGAGTTTTCTGTTTGGTATAAATTTATGTCTATGTTAGAAATAATCCACCCAAAAGCAATAACAACAGCATAAAAAACAACAACAATAATGATAGTAGTAGTAGTAGTAGTAGTAGTAGTAGTTTTAATAATAATAATAATAATAATAATAATAATAATAATAATAATAATAATAATGCTGGTGTGTTTATTATGGAGACATAAACACACCGATGCTGGTGTGTTTATGTCCCCATAACTTAGCGGTTCGGAAAAAGAGACCGATAGAATAAGCATTAGGCTTACAAAGAATAAGTCCCGGGGTCGATTAAAGGCGGTGCTCCATCATGGCCGCAGTCAAATAACTGAAAGAAGTAAAATAGTAAAAGAGTAAAGAGTAGTTATTAAGTGAGAGAGCAGTGCATGCCATCAAACTGACACTGGTGTAAAACATACGAAGTCCAGTATACTCATCATGACCACTCGTCTGATAAGGATACACCAGGCACATGCATCACAACCATATGTGCACGACATGGTGATCTCATATCAAGATAAATAGCGCATGACCTTGCAGGTGGGGCCCAGGTCAAGTAGCCCATCCCGCCCACAAGGTCTCTCAAAAGGTCTCTGAATAAGCTTGTGAAGAACATAATGTTTGTAATTATCAGAGAAGTTTTGTCTATTGTCTATATTTAGGTGAAAACATTCCGATTCATATTCAGCAAGTTTCCTGAGTTGAATTATTCAAACCAAAAAGAATTCCTCTCAACACAAAGCTATGACGCTCCCGCCATTACTTCTGCTCGTGATCAGATATGTACATATCGTCAGTCACCAAGGGACAAGCTCAACTGGTTACGGTCAAGCAACTGACAAGCAAATATGTGGTTTTCTGCAGAATATTTACTGTAGCCTATCTTTTATACCAAGACAAAACATATTACATGATAGCACTTCCAATCAGTTAAGATCAGAAACCTTGAAAGCCACCGCTTGGTACTGAATTAGGGAAATTCTTGTTGTTGTTGTTGTTGTTGTTGTTGTTGTTGTTGTTGTTATTATTATTACTACTACTACCATTATTATTGTTGTTGTTCTTGCTGTTGTTATTGTTGTTGTTTTTGCGTGGATTATTTCTAACATAGACAAAAATCTATAGTGGACCAAGACTATTAAAAAAAAGTATTGTTAACCTTAGAGATATTTGAACGTAGATAGTGAAGGGCCGAAACCAGACACAATGAGTTAATTCGATTTCCACCGTCCAAAATGATTTCCGACATTGGTATATGGCTTCAACATAATCTAATCGACCTAGCACTTGACTGTTCCTGAGAGGAAAACATCAACGTATGCAAGGTTTTAATTCAAAACACATTAGCGTCTCTAACAGCAGCCACTTTGTACATTCATTATAATAATAATAATAATAATAATAATAATAATAATAATAATAATAATAATAATAAAAATAATAAGAACAATAATAATAATAATAATA
Organism: Octopus sinensis; assembly: GCF_006345805.1. Lineage (NCBI taxonomy): Eukaryota > Metazoa > Mollusca > Cephalopoda > Octopoda > Octopodidae > Octopus > Octopus sinensis. The sequence goes on along the minus strand of NC_043000.1, from coordinate 122,516,938 downwards.
ATAATAATAATAATAATAATAATAATAATAATAATAACAATAATAATAATAATGACAATAATAATAACAATAATAATAATAATAATATTAACAATAATAATAATGTTATTCATAAGCAGAAGCAGAAGAAGAAGAAGAAGAAGAAGAAGAAGAAGAAGAAGAAGAAGAAGAAGAAGAAGAAGAAGAAGAAGAAGAAGAAGAAAAACACCACCAACAACATTAGCATGGAGGTGAAGAAGAGGAAAGTAACGTGGTATCTGAAGAAGGGAGAGAAACAGGAGAAGCTTGTGAATAACATAATGTTTGTGATTATCAGAGAAGTTTTGTCTATTGTCTCTATTTAGGTGAATATATTCTGATTCCTATTCAGCAATAAATGCTAAATTTGTGTAGATTCGTTGATAATAATTGTTGAAATGGGTTTCGCTGTAGGATGCATTTTAAAATTCTGAAATGAAGTTTGTAATTTTCTGGAGGAAAGAGCAAATGCTTTAGAAAATGAATACTTAAAAGGTAGTAATTAAATAATGGGTAAGTAGTTTGTGTTTCAAGACGTCCATAGAACAAATGTTAAGGACGGTGAAGGGAACATTCATGTTTATTTAGATCTACGCCGAGATAAATCAACAATTTTAAAGTACGCAAATATGCCATAACAATTATAAAATGGATGAATATTTAACCACATACGTACATGATTGTTTGAATGTTTGGAGAGGATATGCAAGTGAAATGCCATACTCTGCTCTTCTAATTATAATTATTTCAAAGAAAAGTGTAGATTTATATATATTTATTTCAGTGTGTAAGTGAAAAATAATATTAACTGGAAAGGGAATATTTCTTACTTCATGAATGAAATAAAACAGTATTCTATTTATAATGCTTTATTTTCAGTGAGTGGTTATTATTATGGATTTAACTGGAAAATCTTGACAAAGTCGGCTCCGGTTTTTAGTATAAGTATTTATATTTCACTTAGCTGCATTTGCTTTTTAAATTTAACGCAATCACCATAGCTGAAAACCCATCAATTTTTGAATTAATAAAGGAGTATTTAATCGACTGATTGTATTGGAGTAGGAGCGAAATATTCATCGAATCCGCCTTAGTATCTTAAACGAATCCTGTAGTGTGTAGTGTTTTCTTAAATTTAAAGTCCCTGCAACGAAATTGGGGTGGTCAGAGAAAAAAACTGTGTGATGAAATATTTGCTCATCACGCTTCAGGACCAGCTTACTGCAACAGCCTGGGTTTCAAGGGCCCACAGCTTTTTAATATTCTCCCAAAGAGTCTGAGGAACTTGCACAAAGTAGATGTAGCGGTTTTTAAATCAAAGCTGGACATCTTCCTGTCGAGAGTCCCAGCTGAACCTACCTCACGGCAAGAGGTGCAAATGAGAGTAGCTATATCAAACTCCATTCTTCATCAAGTGCCACATATTAGAGGAGGCTCTTCGTAATAACAGTGTAGCACAAAACGGCGGTGCATCAGCATGGCCTCAGCTCTGAGCTGAAACAAGAAAAAAAATATCTGGTCAGGAAGAAATAAAAGAATAAAAAGCAACAAGGGCAACAACCTTTTCTCTATAAAATATCAAATTAAAATATAAAGTCAAAAGAATCTGGCAGTGATATGCAATAGAGAAATCTGTATACTGAAGTTTGTATAACTTGCGCATAGTGTCTATTTTCATTCAATCTCTCATTGAATCACACACATCATAAAACAGGAAATGAATATATGCATGCATAAATGTGTCTATACGTATGTTCGATGTTTTAATTTAGGAAGATGTTAAAAAAAATTTTCATATCACAGTAACATCATTAATAGACTAACATGAAGAGAGATGAAAAACAAACTCGTCCACTTTTTATGCATCACTAAAAGCGACACTATCAGGAGAGAGAAGAACATTAGAAAATACTTCGTTATTTATTCAAATATTCATATTACATCGTGGCTGAATTTATTTTTATATTTCAAAATACAAAATTATAATTAATCTAAAACATTTCGAATCTTGGGTGCAACATATTTTCTAGAATTAGTTTGATAATTGGAAGATTAAGTGAAACCCAAGAAGTTAATAGTTTTCTGAAAATTGATTCTTCCGTATTAATTAATAGCTGTAAGGCATGGTCTGCAGTCAAATATATTTGGTTGGGAGGTAAAATTTGATAGAGCTTATAATGCAATACCAAATACTCTGATATGGTGAAAACTATATCGTATTATATTTTGAGCACTAGATACTACAGAAATAGTAACCTTTTCGCACCTCTAAATTTCCGAAGATTTTTAGTTACTTAATTGTAAGAGAGGGTTTCAAGCCGGAAAAATGGCGGTACACGGGTGACTTTCTAAAGCATATATTTCCGGCAGCTCAGCACGATTTTGTTCACGTACATTGTTGCCTACATCTTAAAAAAGAATATTCTCAACAAAAACTTCCCCGACACAACTTGATTTACAATCAGTCTTTGAATTTTCTTTGTCTCACTGTATTTCTTTTTCTATTTTGAATTTTTGTTTCATCTGAACATTCTGCCTGTCTATCATATAAACTAGGTTTTTAACTACTTCTATTTTTCCTGATCTTGAATCCCTCGCAACTTTCTTTGTCCAATAATCAGTTTTACATTATACTCCACATCAAAGACAAAACTACAAAAGACATCGTAGAAAAGTCATAAGCACAGTTCTTCCAGCTCTTAATAAAATAATGTAAAATAATAACAATATATCAGATATTGCATTCACTTTTCATCCAAAGTGTTTTTCAAAAAATATTTCACCATACAAATCTACAGATGCCGACTAAGTAATAATGCAAAATATTCGCTAGGAAGACTGTATTTTCGTAAATAGTTGAAAGGTCATTAAAATATAAAACAAAAATACATAGCCTGTCCAATGCACATCTCAGATCACTCATTAAAACAATTACTTCTGAGGTTAACTAACAACGACATATAACCATCGCGGCTAAAGGCATAATTGTTTCAAAATAACATCTTCTATGACAATAATCAAGTACAGGCTAATAATGGTGATGATATTTATAGTGATAAGTAGTACAATATTTATTGTAGACACAACGGCTACCTGGCAACAAATGCCGACTTTAAACCACGGTTGTGAGAACTAGTTAATAGACAGATATAGTGTTGAAAAACATAGTATATTAACACACATAAACACACAGACACTTATACTTATGCGTGCTTAAAACCACATCGTTGGACAAATATGCATGGCAGTATTTAAATATTCATTTACGTCGAAGTATATACATTTATGTATAAAATAATGTGATACATTCAATAAATATAGATCGGTAGATAAAATACTAGAGAAAGTATTAGGTCCAATTTAATCACTGAAATTATTGCCAGCAGCTCCAGAGTGGTCGCGGTCTCATAAATGAAAGCAGTAAAAGTATCAGAAAATAAAAATACGCTATAATTTCACTACAAAATTTCTGCATATAGAAGAATCCATAAACTCGTATTTCGAGATTTAAGACGAGAGGATATATATACCCATATACGTACATACATACACACATACACACATGTAAATATCTATTTCATTTCTATCCATATATATTCATATCTACATAAAACGATACACACAGACATACTCACGTTTATATCTGAATATATGTCTATATATATGCATATATATATATATATATATATATATATATATATATATATATATCCGTTTTAGTGTTATTTAAAGTGACTGTTAAGTTATCTGAAGGACAATGTTCCAAGAGCATTTATTTTGATGACTTTTATATAGATGAGCACTATTACATTAGAATATTCTTTTCTGTGGAAATCAGCTTCTCAATTTTTATTGAAGTCGTTTTCTCATGGAATCGTATTATGTTATTTTTATTATGTTCTCATACAATTGGTGAACAATAGCTTTATTGGTTACAGGTTTTCAGCAGACCAACAATAGCTTCATAGCATTTCTGACAGTAGAGTTGCATTAGATATATCGCAAATGACTTAGTTCCTAAAGCACAGTTTATATCAGTTTTCAGTCTCGTATTTATATCGTTCAGAGATATACGCCACCGCAAGATAAACACATGCACACATACACAAATACACACACATATCTTTGTGAATATATATGTGTGTGTATGAGTATCTAATAAGAGAATAACAAGATTTATTCACATCTGTTTAACGTTTCACAGGAAAACGAATAAAAGCTGTAGTTTAACTACATAGAATATATCAGATTTTTTTTAAACACCTTGTTTTGTCCATCATTATTCATTAAATTTTTAACAACACCAGCGGGAAACTTGCGGTGTCCAAATTACTTTAGTCGTTGCAGCAATAACTAGAAATTCCTGCTTCTTCGTGAGCAGTTCAAAGTTGAATGATAAGTACGGTTTTTCGAATGAGTGGCCTGTTTAGTAAACCATGAAAACTATCAAGGCAAGCATCTCTATTTTTCTTTCTACGAAGAACAAAACGAGACGTATTCACTTCTACTATAGACTCAAAGAAAACGACGTAAAACAGCACTGTATGTGAAAAGTCAGTAGGCCTTAAAAATTGGTAATAAAATCCATATTCATTCTACAAATTCATTGAAACAAACGATACAGGTTCTTTATTACATGGGAAAATGAAAGTGAATCTTCATATTTTAACGTCAAACCAGTTTTCACAAACGGTCATATATGGAGTGAACAACCTTCTGAAGCAAGTCGATTGCGATATCATTGAAAACATCCTGAATCCGTGCCTCTAAGTCCTCCAGTGTACGAGGTTTTGTCTTGTGCACATCTTCTTTGTGTAACCCCTCAGGTAAAAGTTACATGGAGTGTAATTTGGACTTCTGCTGTCACAGTCTTCATGTTTTAGCTCCTGCACGTAATGAGGCTTCCACGGACAAAACTTTATGCAAAATTCTTTATGCAACACCGTACGTATTGTGTGTCTTGTTAGTACACTTTCACGAGCTACTTGACGTGTTGTCTTTTGCGGGCTGCGAAGAAACATTTCCTGCACTGTTGCCACGTCCTCCGATGATCGGGATGTGGTTGGACGGCCCCTTCGTCTTGCATATATATACATATATATATATATATATATATATATATATATATAGTAGAAATTTATAGAAAAACGAAAGACGAAGACATGTGTATAAACAACAAGCAGGTATATTAGTCTGACGCTCGGGAAAATGAAAAGTCTTTTATGTTTCGAGCCAGCGCTCTTCAACAGAAAGGAATAAGACAAAATAAACAGAGAGAACAAAAAAAATTATGTATGTATATATATATATATGCATGTATGCATGTTTAGTGAGAGAACCTGTACATTCATTCAAAGGAATCCAAGCTTTTCTGAGTCTGTGATGAATGATATCGTGTGAGGGCTATCTCTGGGGGACAGTGTTTGTAGCTAAATTTGTATCGTTATATGTGTGTATCGTTATATGTGTATCGTTATATGTGTGTAAGATGACACTATGTTGTCTTCTAATATCGAGAGGAAGACTTTAAAGGGACGCATCTGGGCATTTGGTATTTACTATAGCTAATAGCGTGTGTGAACAGGAGAAAACGCCAACGCACATAGAAATTTATCAGAATAGAAACATTTGACAAGGAAGTGAAATATGTGGAGAGCACTGTGTGACAATGAAGTCATCATATATTCTTAAGGCACAGAAATTTGAATACATTTCTGATGTCAAATGTAATAACATCGATAGAGCTGACATTGTCAAGGGAGAGAGAGAGAATATACTCTTACATAACGAGACTTGTTCATAGTTTCTTGTCCCACAACAACAGCGGTGTTGCTTATTGACGGAGAATGAAAAGAGAAACATCAGTGTGATGAACGAGATCGTTGTTTGTGATTTACCTGTTACATTTGAGATGTTTGAATTAACTGTGGCTAGTTGGTAGACGGAAGACGCAAAGAGTATAAAGTTCTTGGAAATGGCAGGTATAAATCATGTTTATTTAGGCTGAGATATATATCCGTAGAAAAGAAAAAAATACTGAACCAGTTGGCAAAGATGGAAAATAGTACTGAAGGGCATTATTCGGTGTTAATCGTTGAGGTAGTAGAACCACCTGTCGTGTTCTTTGGATTGGAAATGTTAGAAAGTTGTTGCCAACAACAAGAGACTTTAGCATTTTAAAAATAGCACACGTACTTTTTTTAAAAAAGCCTATATCAAAAATATATTTAAAATATGGTCTATATTGGAAACCTAAAAAAGTTATAATTTTATAACGTTCCCTTCTGCCTCAATTATTTTCCCACTTATCAAATCTTGAATACCCCTTCAATAATATATCTCCAAGCTTATTTATTTAAATACCGAAAATGGTTAATACCACAAACATAGATAGAGTTCTATTTAATACACAATGACAAATCAATTTCCCACTTATTACAATATAATTTGCCATTCTTCAGAAACAAAGAAGTAGCTAGAAATTACTTCATAATGAAATCATATACAGACACACCAAGGGGGCCAATTTGTAGCAATATATAATAGTTTTATGAAATTGATGTCAAAGATGAAATACATCGGCGCGACTCCAGTTTTGGCAATGCAGAATGTCATAGGAAAAGGCAACGCAGCTACACATTTCTTTAATTTGTCTACAACGCCCATGACAAAACTTATTTACTGAATTATTCTAATTTTCAGCAAATGCTAGTATAACTGATTTGAGATGTAGCAACACCGAACTCTAGTATAGAAACAGTTTATTTTAGGTAGCATTTGACAACAGACATTTGTAGAAAATAATATATATTACTATTGTCTATTTCAAATAGTTGCAATATCGTAGACCAAAAGTAAATTAAAGCTATAGGCTGATGCGAATTTTCTGTAAGATCACAGATTCGGATACCCCAAAACATTACAGGAAAAATTTATGAAGTACCAAACCGTGCATTTCCATTGCACACATGTTTTCTCCCATTTAAGGAGGAGAACTCTTATAGATAGAATAAGGGTAACTGATTAAATCATTTGGTAGTCAATAGTTAATTCTACTTATTGGAACCTTTAAGAGTTTAAAGATTTCGCTGCTTATCCAGAGATAAAATCTGATAATGCAAACAAACTGATCGAAGGCATTTTAGTATCATTCCATTTTTAAGCTCAATGACATTCATATATTTTAATTAGATAGTAATTCTAAGTGGGTTATAATGGGTAATATGCCTTCAGATATAGGCACAAAACCTGAAATATGACTACATCGGCCTCAATACTCAACTGGTAGTTAATTAATCAACCCCGAAAGGATGAAAACAAAAGTCGACCACGGCGGAATTTGAAAATCAGAACGTGTAGACGGACGAAATAACGCTAAGCATTTTGCCCCGCGTGTTAAAGATTCTGCCAGCTCACGGCCTTGTTATAGCGATAATATTAATGTATTTTTATTGTGACTGCGAATGACATGTGGCTGCGTTTGTGGTGTAGAAAAAAAGGACCAAATGTAGTATCATATATATTTCCTTACGATGCTGATTTAATTTCTCCCCATGTATATTTTAGTAAAACTACACTGTTTCTGACATAAGGCAGGTTACTTTGGAGGCATACATTGCCATCATAGGTTGGTTAATATCAGATAATATGACATACATTCAATAATTATAATATATAACTTTATTGAAATCTCCTGGCGCTTATGCAGGATGCGGAAATCATTACACTTTTCCAAAAGAACAATATTTATTACTTTAAATATAAGGTGTTTGTATGTATATATGTATATCAATGTGAATGTATTTATATTAGTGTTTGTTTTTGTGTGTATATTTTGGGGTAGTTATATTCATACACACACAGACACACATATTTCTGGGAGTAGGTGTATTTATTCTCACTTCACTAAATACGAACATATCTCTCCCTTTATATTTCGTAGAAACATTTTTCTTTTTAATTATATATTTATCAGTCACTAAAAGTTTTTGCTTTATAGAAACGAATATAGAACTTGCTTTACACTTCGAACCGTTAAAATACCATTCTAATTTATCATCATTCCCTTTATTACACCTTGTTCATTGTTTTAAAAATTACTTTGGAAATATGATATGCCTTAATTTCTTACATAATCTCTCTATATATAAAACTGAGAATGTGTGTGTGTCTGTCTGTCTGTCTGTTTCCCTAAAACTTGAGAACTACACAACCAATTTCATTCAAATTTTACACATGCCTTACTTAGGCTCCATGTAGTTTCATGGGCAAAAAAATGTTCAACTTCTTGCCTAGAGCGAGCCCATAACAATATCATATCTTCTCCACTATTTCAGTATTACGTGTTAAAAGTGAAACAAAAACATTTCTCTATTTTATGTCAGATACTTTCACTTTAACAATAAAAATAATAATAACAATTGAATTATATGTAGTAAGTAATAATTAAAATCAAACTAAAGTATAATATAATCGTAACATAATAAAAGTAAAAATAGCAATTGGTATAAAATTGCATCAATGACTTAAACTTGAATAAGTGGTTTCACATGAATGGGAATAAATGAAAAATAAAATTAGCGTGCAGAAATGGAATAGTCCAGATGGATAATAAAAAATTAAATTAAAGAAAAGACTATTGTATATAAAGTATACAATGTAGAGAAAAAAGAGGATTTGAACAACTGGAGGAAAGCACCGGCGAAAAGTGTCTTGGTGCGACTATGAAAGATACTTAACCAGAGGCGGTAAATTCGCCACAAGAGAAGCAAGGTTCGAGTCAACAGAGCGTGCAAGTGAGTACTCGACTCGAACTTGCAAAGTGGAAATATTTTATTTTTACCTTTATATCTGGGACGTAGGACGTGCCGGATAAAAATTTAAAATCCCCCCACCCCCAGAAGTTGAGGTAGGCTGGATTGTAGCCACACTTCTATACAAGAGGGAGGACAAGATACAATTGATCGAAATTGCTAGAGACGGGCTTACAATTCCAGTCTGTTACATATTTTGAGTATTGTTATCACTAGCGATATCAAGATATAACTTTGTATTTTGTATTTTATGTGTAGATGTATATATATAGATGTACATGTAATATGTACACATATATATACACATATAAACATGCACTAGCACTATGACCCGGCAACGACGGGTCTTTAATGCTAGTATATTTATAATTGACTGCCTTCTTTCGTTTATCTCCACATCTATCACCTCGCCCTCTCTCTCTCTCTCTCTCACTGTGACCCGTCTAAGACCTGCTTCCCTTACATTCTGTCTCACTACAATCTTTCTCTTTCTGTTTCTGCCTTATTTTACAAATTTATTTTTACCATATTTTTTTTACGTTTTTTCTCCCGATCCGCGTAGCTAAGTTTTCATTCTTCCCTCATTACCCACAGTATCATTTACACCTTCTCCTTCTCTGTCTCTATGATTCTTCCTCTATCACTGTGTTGTATGTACAGCGTTCTTTACTCTTTGACTGCCATTAAACTAAATTGGTGCATTCATGCTGCACCGCTTCTGGTAACTCTCCATTACTTTCTCTCTACCTCTCAATACAATGTAAATCGTGACTAGAAAAATCTGTAAATCAACCAACGTTTATATCGGCTATTGTGTAAATAATATGGTCGATTTAATTTAGATTATGCGTATTGGTGTGTTTCACCAGAACAAGTCTGATTGAAGAGGTCTATGATCAAAAGCGTTCCAAAGAACATGGCCATCGTTCCTTTTAATATGTTTCATAATATTTAAGCCTTAGGCCGACGTATTTGAGAGAAATATTTTTAGTCGATTACATCGATCAAGTATTTGACAGGTATTTTGATTTCAGATGAATTTAACCTTGGTGAGACTAGAGATCAGAATGTTAGTATGAGATGACGCAACTAAATACCACAAAACATTTTAAACAATGCAAGCTTGTACCGCTCCGCGTTCGGATTTCGTGGTGTTGATAAGTCACAAAAGCGACGAAACATCGATGTGAATCGATCCTGAATGGAAACTAAAGCGAGTTACCTCCCTTGTCTATAATGACTTCCTGGCGCATTGATGAGAATATACTTCCTTACTTACATGTACTTGTGACGGCGTTCACCCAGGGTGGGTTGAGCCGGCTTCTTCTCTGGTCCTAACGGCATCACGAACCATGGTGGCCCACGCTCGACGGTCCTGTGCGAGGTCACTGCAGATAGCGAGATATTCGCGGTTCCATCTGCGCAGGCCGACTACCTGCGGACCTGAGAGTTTGGATAGGTCCTTCTTTATCGTCGTTGCCCAGGTCTTCAGCTGCCCGCCCGTGCGTTTGCGCCAGCTGGGAAGTGGAGGTGGGAGAAGGACATCGCGAATCAGCTCACCCTTAAGCGCCGTTGTAGAAGCACCGAAGGGAGGGACCGGAGATTCAGGCGATGACGAAGACCTGCTGTAGGACCCTGATCACTGCGTCCGCAGCGAAGAATGCGGCGGAGACAGTCATTGTCGAACACCTCCAGCCTTCGCTGATCGACTACGCTCATAGGCCGTGTTTCACAACCATAGAGGAGGATAGTACGAACGACGGCCTGGTAGATTCGCCCTTTGGTCACCGAGGAGATCTCTCTTCTGTATGAGAATATATTCTCCTACGACTAAAGGCACAGGCTACACACGTACTAGTAAAACAGATGTTGTGTATGTGCGTTAGATATTGTTTATATCCATCGAGCAGCATCTAATTCGTACTTAAACGTCTAATAAGTTCCTTATAGAGCGATATTTTAATTTACGTGAGATTTAACTTCTATATCTAGCAGGTTAAAGGATTTCGGGGAAGCTCTTTGCTGCCTTCTTTCATACATTATTATTATACGTGATTGATTGCAGTAAAAGCTCTATTACTAATATATTTAAATCAATGCACACAATTGTTATTTCCAATACTGTCAAAATCAACTTGCTTTTTTTCGCTCTTGCAGGTGATGTTAAACTAGGTAAACACAATAAGCTCAGGTGGGTGTAATCTAATATAATCCTCCCCGGCATCGATTAGCCTTGAGTTAAACGAAGTAAGCATACACATTATGTACATGTATATTCACACACACACACACACACACACACACACAACACACACACACACACACACACACACACATATATATATATATATATATATGTATATGTATATATATATGTATATATATATATACACATATATATAAATATATACACAAATATATATAAATATATACATATATAAAAATATATATATGTATATATATGTATATATACATGTGTGCATATGTATATATATATACATATACATATATATATAATATTTAGATATATACTTATTTCTATGCATATATATATATATATATATATGTATCTACGTATTCATATATGTATAAGTACTTATAAACATACCTTTATATGCATATACACGCGTATACAAACACACACATACACTCACACGCATGCATACACACACACACACACACACATAAGCTAAAATAAATATAAGGTCTCGTTTGTGATTATTATACACATGATGAAATTCAAAGCTGCTCTATCAAATTAATGATCCGTATCAAGAATATGGCTGAGGGGAAAACACCTCAGTGAAGCTTTCTGCATACTGCATTCAAATGCAATGGGGTCTCTTTTATGTAATACAGTTAGCTGATCATGTTGATTCAGTAGGATTATTCATGCAATTAAACGATAAAAAAAAAATCCCTGTTGAGGTGTTTAAAATCAACAGGAACAGCAACTAAGTAAGATAACTTGAATGAAGTGAGTTAATTGAAATTTTCGGGGAAACTTTAATCGATAGAGATTGTGCTAGATTTAGTCTTAAGCTTCCTGGTTGAAGCAGTTGAGTTGTCTCTGTGTCATATCATCAGCGATGCATTTTTACCCTTGTTAGAAGCTTAAGTAGAAGCTATTAATATATATATTCTAAAACACACACGCACACTCATACATACACATACAAACACACACACAAGCACATATACACGAACACACGGGCACATACACACATACATGCACACACAAGCACACACACGGATACACAAGAGTATTTATACATATATATATATAAATGTATGTATGTAAGTATGTATGTATGTAAGTATGTATGTATGTATGTATGTATGTATGTATGTATGTATGTATGTACAAAGTTGTTTGCCTTAAAGGAAAATCAAGCAGCGTATCTTATCCCAAAATAAATGTATGTTAAAGAAGGCAAAAAGTATCCATTATATTTTGGCTGGGAAATTGAAATTTGCTCAGCTTCCACCACGTCCTCAATGCCTCCGGAACCTAGCATATCCCTGAAAAAGTCTTCAAACTCCTCCTTGATCTTGGTGACAAGCTCGATGAGCGGTGGGTGACTTTCTAAACCACGCCTTACACATTGAAATGCATAGGATTACAATCGAGCGAATTACAAGGACAAAAATAGGGGCTGGTGAAGTCATAGAAATTCGCCGCCAGCCACTTCTGACAGTTTCTGGAGGTATGACAAAATTCCTTCCAACAGCAATCCTCTCCAGTCCTGAGATTATTTACTGTCTCATATCACTTCACATATCCCTCTGAATTGAGTCTAAGTCCTTGTTCAAGCACGCGGGGACGAAAATCAGCGTACAAACCCGGTGGGAATATTTGCTATTACCTTTTCTGTAGTGCATGGATTGGTAGTCTCCATTGCAGCATCTTAGTGTCTCCGCAGAGTTCACATTGTATTGAGCAGCAAACATGATGTCAGTATTTCAATAAACATCGCGATAATCTTGACTTCATGAATTCCACACGAGGTGAACTGCATTTATCTGTGATATTCACGCAGTCTGTGATATCGTCAGTTAATATGATGTACTCCCGTGTTGCTGGCTTCTTGCTGTGGTGCAGCATCAGTACTCTAAGTTATCTTGCTTCCGTTTACGTAAACAAAGACGTTGTCAACCAAACTTAGTTACTTGTACTTGTGGAGACATTCACCCTGGGCGGATTGAGTCGGCTTCTTCTACCATGGAAAAGGTTTCGTGGGAATATGTGGATTTCACAAGCGGTCCCCAACAATCCCGCATGTGGAGACATCCTGTTTGCCAGAGATTGTCCGCAGACGCAGGGACAGAACGACCGGGGAGCCGCCGGTTGCCGAAGCAGACACTCCGAGGATTTTCACCAGAGCCCTGTCTGCCGGGTTGTTCCCCTAATACCACTCGGTGTCAGACCAATCCGCCTTGGGGGGGGGCCCTACTAGGAACCGAAGTTCCCGACGGCATAACTCTGACACTACCCGTTGCCAGCGTCCCCATCACGGTGAGGAGGGGATGGACTTTGTCAGCCCAAAGATACAAAACAAGAAAAAAATATACACGGTTACTCGATATGACAAAATAGCAACCATGGCTTTACACCAATGTCTTCAAAATGAAAGAATACACTGGATAACTCTTTCAACCACAGGGCCATGGTCGGAAATTTTGGGTGAGAATACAAATCTATTACACCAAGGCCAATGCTCAATTTGTACTTGTTTTATCAACTCCTAAAGGATAAATGGTAACATCGATCTCTGCAGAATTTGAATTCAAAAGGTAAATGTGGCTAAGCATTTTGTCCAGCGTGCAAACAATTCTGCCAACATGTTGCCTTCTGTCCAGAAGATAATCTTTTCGACTCTAGGCACAAGGTTCGAAATTTTGGCGGAGGGGGCCAGTCGATTAGATCGACCCCAGTTCGCAACTGGTACTTAATTTAACGATCGCGAAAGGAGAAAGGTAAAGTCGACCTCGGCGGAATTTGAACTCAGAACGTAACGCAGACGAAATACCGCTACGCATTTCGCCTGGTGTGCTAATGATTCTGCCAGCTCACCGCTGTTGACATACGAAATACCTCTGAGCATTTGGCTCGGCGTGCTAACATTTCTTATTTCTTTATTGCCCACAAGGAGCTAAAAACAGAGGGGACAAACAAGGACAGACAAACGGATTAAGTCGATTATATCGACCCTGAAAGAATGAAAGGCAAAGTCGACCTCGGCGGAATTTGAACTCAGAACGTAGCAGCAGACGAAATACTGTTGAGAATTTCGCCCGGCGTGCTAACGATTCTGCCAGCTCGCCGCCTTTCTGTCCTGGAGATAATACTAGAAAGAATAGTTTCAATTAGAACTTCTTTTGAATGAGGAAAAAAAAAACTAGCGACAGAAAGAAATGTATTTGCATATGAAAGATAAGAAAAGTTCTGAAATTAACGGTTCTTTAGGCTACCAGAGGAACTATTTACAAAATTAACAATAACAATGTATTCTCACACTTATTCTCAGATACTAGAATACATTAAAACATCACATAAACCAATAATAAATCACTGCAAAATCTGAACCGAATAGTTTGTAGTATCGTCATAATTTCGCTTCTTTTATTTTTTCGTCCAGCAGTTAATTCCAATGACAGACGTGAAAGAAACACTTCACACATAAAGTGTACATCTGTAGTCAATTTACACACAATCAAAGAACACAGAATCTACACTCAGTGCAACATAACCTTAACGACACTAAAAATATATTTACATAAATATAAAGAAATTAATCTTAGACAACATTTACGTCACTACTGCACCTGGAGTTGCATAAAACTAGACATTACATGCAACTGCTCTACGATATTTGATATGTATTTAGATAACTGTATTTAAAGTAAATCAGTGAACAAATGAGCTGAGTTCTAACAGACACCCTTTATGACCAACAAAAGGCAGCGAGCTAGCAGAAACGTTAGCGCGCCGAGAGAAATGCTTAGCAGTATTTCGTCGGTCGTTACGTTGTGATTTCAAATTCCGCCGAGGTCCACTTTGCCATTCATCCTTTCGGGGTCGATAAATAAAGTACCAGTTTCGCACTGGGTCGATGTAATCGACTTAATCCCTTTGTCCTTGTTTGTCCCCTCTGTGTTTAGCACATTGTCGGTAGTAAAGAAATAGGTATTTCGTCTGCCGCTACGTTCTGAGTTCAAATTCCGCCGAGGTCGACTTTGCTTTTCATCCTTTCGGGGTCGATAAATAAAGTATCATTTACGCACTGGGGTCGATGTAATCGACTTAATCCGTTTGTCTGTCCTTGTTTGTCCCCTCTGTGTTTGGCCCATTGTGGGTAGTAAAGAAATATTATAGGAATAGTGTTTCAAATCTGTCATTCGTGAAAAGTAATGGTTTTATTAAAACAATGAAGTCCACAAAACCTACAACTACACAGTGAGATCTGTGAGCCGCCTATGAAAGTATCAGCTTCAGATTCTAGATGTATTCATCGGCAATATGCAGTTACAAGCAGACGATATCTATACGATGTGTGACATTGCTGGACGGAAGATAGTCGAGTCTCACAAAATTGCATAAAAGATGAATTTCATGAGAACACCGCTATTTACAAAGCGTAAATCTGAAACATCGTAGTGTAAATTGGATTATACTTGAGGGAAAACAAACATAGTGAACTCAAACAGTTGGAGTCCGAAAATAGTCTCAAAGAATCTTAGTCGAAAAATTGTAAAATCGTTAGAAGTAACAAAAATCGTAAAAAATAGGGATTTTATAGAAAAAAAGCACCTTTTTGATGTAAATAATTTTTGGTCGTAACATGGTCCGCTTTGAATTTTATCTCCTACGGAATGAAGAGCAGGCCTTCTTCTATCAAACTAATATAGTGAACTCAAACAGTTGGAGTCCGAAAATAGTCTCAAAGAATCTTAGTAAGTGAATAATTTTAATGACTATAAAACATCTCACGTACAACAAATTATATCACAGGAGATACGTTGTATCTTAGATAACAAAATACACTTTAAGATGCCCACAAAGACCTGCAACACATAGAATCGCAGTAATTTTGGAGATGTTACATATATTTGGAGAAATTTCCCCCACTTGCGCCTTCTCTAGACGCCACTTTGAAAGTTCCATACATTAGATAGATTAATGTACTCGGTTATAGATATTTGAGTTAGTGCATATAGGGAGCGTAAAAAAAGCTGATTACATATGGCTACACGGTGCGGTAAAAATCAATATTATTAACGGCTATTGTTATTTCTCCCGAGATGATTCGCTCTCATTTGACCTCATCAGCGATACGAAGTCTATGTCAATGTATTTACCTATATCAACTCATCTAACACATACTCTACAGAATGCCATCAAACCTATTACCTTGTATTTGTCAGTAGTGATAAAATAATAATTATGTAAACGAACAATATTGTAGATTGGTTAGCGCAGGAAAATGTAATTTTTTTTTAGAGAATAAATAATTCACAGACGCCATTCGATGAAAAACACTAAGCTGTATCAGTATAAAGATATTTATTGAGAGAAACATTGAAAATATTTCTCGAATAATTATACGATGTGGAAAGAGCAATAGTAGTCTATGATTAATTGTATTTTCATTTAATAAGTGTGGACGTCAATATTACTAGATATGATGATTTTGGACTTACAATATCACACCAACAACACCGCATAAATAATGTTATTGTCATAACGACCGAAAAATAAATATCTGAACATACTACGATGAGAATCCTGAATTAGAAACAATCTCGCAGAATGCTAACTTGTTAATGGACACCTGATAAGCAGTAGAAATTTTCAAAAATTTCTAAATAGCAGTAGCATTCTTGCCTTTCCTGGGACTGCCACATTAAGATGGCAACAAACCATCACTCTATCGGGCTGCTACTGTATAAGTTTGTTTGTTCCTTCTCGAGCCACGCCTGGCTCATAGGGCGGGTTTCTCGGCTTCCTTGGCGTATAGGTTCCCCAGATGCAGGAGGATGCAATATGCAGGAGGAAAGAGTGACAAAACGTCGTGGCGAAAGAGTCAGCAGAAGTTCGCCATTACCTTCTGGTGGAGCCGCGTGGAGCTCATAAACACACACATCGCCCGGAGTGAGATTCGAACCCGCGATCCCTCGACCGCGAGTCAGCTGCTCTAATAACTAGGCTATGTGCTTGTTTTTCTCTCCTTGTTTTTTTCTGTGTCATTTTCTGTAGAAGATCGTAGGCTCGAAACGTAAAAGACTTTTTCCATTCCTGAGCGTTATACTAATACATCTGTTTGTTTTGTACACCACCTGTCTTCGTCTTTTGCTTTTTTCGTAAACTCTCTTACTTGAATGATCATTTGTATAACTATTCGGTATGTATGCCCAAACTCCTATTTAGTTTTGCCAAAAGCAGATTCTAATATAATGCAATTTCAAATCTCAATGCGCAAGGTTAGGATGGTTTTTTTCTCCTTTTCAACTCTCTTTAAAAAAATACTTTTACACACGAAAAATTTCTTTGTTTCCACAATAATTCCTATATTCAATGTTAATTTATAATATATTTTCCA
>NC_043000.1:122487007-122489507 GCF_006345805.1 Octopus sinensis | reverse complement strand
GTAAGAGATAAATTTAACGATTAATAATACATAAGGAAAATAATGAAATATATTGATAATAAAATCAAAATTTGAATAAAAGTAATGATACTAATAAAATAAAATACAATAAAATATTTTTTTTACAAAACATAGATATCCATGGTGCATTTTGCTTTGTGTGTGAGTGTCTGTTATTGTTTTTATATGTGTATATATGTATGTTTACGTCTTAAATTAATTTATGTGTACGTATGGGTGTGTTTTTTGTCGGCATAAGTTTATTGAATACTAGCATGGATTTCGTATATGTATGTGTGTGTGTGTGTATATATATATATATATCTTATTATTATTATTATTATTATTATTATTATTATTATTATTATTATTATTATTATTATTAAGGTCGACTTTGCCTTTCATCCTTTTGGGGGTTGAAAAATTAAGTATTAGTGAAACACTGGGGGTCAGGGTCAATGTAATTGACTAGTCCCCTCCTTCAAAATTTCAGGCCTTGTGTCTATAGTAGAAATGATTATTATTATTATGTTTTTACCTTCTTTCTTCAAATTTTCTTCCGTTTCTCGCTGAGTGTTTTCCATACACCTAGGGCAGAGAAGCTCACTGTGTGCATTCCCAGATTACACATGCAAATTCACAGATAAAATATGTATTTAAAAATTAATAAATAAATAAATTCATGGATGGATGTTGTTTTCACAGCGATAATGCTCTTCTCAGTACATGAGCCGTTCCAGTTAATACGATCTTTTGCACTTCCTGTAGGGATGGTAAGCCTGGACTCATTTTCAAATAGGTTTCAGTACCACCTTTTTTATCATTGCTAGAGATCCTACAATCACTGGTACTGTAGTCGCCTTGAGATGCCACATTTTTTCAATTTCTATTAGCAGGTCTTTATATTTTATTATTATCATTATTATTATTAATGTTGTTGTTGTTGTTGTTGTTGTTGTTGTTGTTGCTGTTGTCGTTGCTGTTGTCGTTGCTGTTGTTGTTATTGTTATTGTTGTTGTTATTATTATTATTATGGAATATTACTTCCGAGTACACAGGAAAAATACATCCAAATTAGATGTACTAAAATGAACATCTCTCAATGTTTAATTCGTATATATAAAAATAGTTTTAGAGACAGGACCACCTTCGACTCAATGAACACAGAAAGGTTTTATACCCGACCACTCCATAACATTTTAAATATTAAATATTATACTAACTATATCTATTCTGAATCTCGTATTGAAAAGTGTCAGCTCTAGGAGAGAAAACCTGCGACTCTGAGAATATTCGATGATGTAGACTAGTTCTTCCTTTCGAGTTTATGTTGTCTATGTTCCGAGAGCGGGATTGAATTTGCGCAAATCCTTTCCTCACTATGAAAAATCAAAAAAAAAAAAAATCATCACGCACACAGGCATCGCTTGAATAATAAGTAAGACTTATCATAAAAATTCAGATGTGCAGGACTTACCATCAGGTGATGGCAATAATCTATCACGAGATTGCAGCATTCATGTATGAATATATATATATATATATATATATATATATATATAATATATATATTATATATATCTATATATATATATATATATGTATATTCTATATATATATATATGTATATATATATATATATATATATAATATAATATATATAATATATACTATATATTATTACATATATATATATTATATATATATAATATCTATAATATATATATTATGTATATATATATATTATATATATATGTATGTATAGATATATATATATATATCTATCTAGGAAGCCCTGTCCAGAGAAGCAGAGGGACCCCAGCAAACTGTAAGGGCAGGGAAAGAAACACCTGCAAATTCTACCTGAGGGGGGACTGCTGGTACGGCGTTTGAAGGTGCAAACTGTCGCTTTGCACATCGGAGCCCTACCAAAACCGCACGGACGCGAGACAGGTGTCCCTCCCTCAGGGAGAACAAAAACAAACAAAATTAAAAGAAGGAAAAAAGCGCACTGACCACTACTGAAAGACGGTATGCAGATGTGGTGCGCGGAAACCCAACAGGTGGCCAGCTTCACCCAGATGTGAGAAAGGCGGCAGCTGAACAGCAGTCTTTTTTGTGCATGGCACAAAATTGTTCAGCAGCTGACCTGGCTACAAGCACAAAGCTGGAACTACCACCACATAAGCCACCTCCAACAGATGCAGGATGGCCACCACAGACACCAACACCACACACACACCACAAAAATATTTCTACTGAATGTAGGAGGGCTGCTGCTCTGCGCGGAACTGTAAAAAGAAAATTTCATTCCTGAGGGACCTTGTGACATGCAATCAAGCTATATGCATGGCACTCACAGAAACGCATCTTGAACCCGATATAGGTGATGCAGAAATACACATCCGCAATATGCAGTCATACGCACAGATAGAAAAGGGAGGAGCCATGGTGGAGTTGCAATGTACATCCGAGATGACCTCACGCCCCAGGTCCTGCT
>NC_043000.1:122467007-122479507 GCF_006345805.1 Octopus sinensis | reverse complement strand
GGTTTTCTTTGTTTTAATAATTAAGCTAATACAACATTCGTTAAAACTGGTCCCACATCTTCTATACTTTTTAATTTTGTGCTTTCATCTTATATATATATATATATATATATATATATTATATATATATATATATTATATATATATATATATATAATATATATATATATAATACTATTAATAGTCATATTAAAATAATAATAATATTAATAATAATAATAATAATAATAATAATAATAATAATAATAATAATAATAATAATAATGTGCTTTCATCATATATATATATGTCTGTGTGGGGCTTCAAGGTTTTTAAGCAACTTCTTTGTACGGGTCAAACAATTTTCATATATTTTTGAAGACACCATCTGGAATGTTCTCGTGTACCACATTTCTAACAGTCCACACCGACACTTGGAGTACTTTAGTGATGGCCATCATTATTTTCTGGGATCGTGATCGGGAATGTTTTGAAGCCTTTGGATGAACTGCGGTGTGTTTAAAATCATTTTCTGTCTCTGATACATTTGAACTATTTCTTCTCATTTCCAATTTAAACCCAATTTTTTTTATAAAGCTTATTCCCCCCACCCCCCAAAATAATAATAAAAATAAAGATAAATAAATAAATTAATTAATTAATTAATCAATTAATTAATAAATAAAATAATATATAAATATAAAAAATATACATATATACATATATATATATTTGTATATATACATATAAAATTTATAAGTTTAAATTATTTAAATAATTTTTAATTATTAATTTTTATATTTTAAATTAATTTTATGTATTGGCTTATGTTTTACACTGTTTGATTTGCCTAATAGTGGTTTTATCTCTAATTTAATATAATATAATATAATATATTTATACTATAAATTTGGATTTAATCCTAAAGCTCATTTTCCCTGTAAGTTTGGATTTATTCCCTAATATTATTATATATATATATATATATATATATAATACTACTATTAATAATCATATTAAAAATAATGATAATAATAATAATAATAATAATAATAATAGTAATAATAATAATAATAATAATAATAGTAATAATAATAATAATAATAATAATAATAATAATAATAATAATAATAATAATAAAAAACATGAAAACAAGAATGCATCAAAACATGAAAACAAGACAGCATCAAAACATGAAAACAAGAAAGCATCCTTGGATGTTAAAACTTGTCTCAAAACATGAAAACAAGAAAGCATCATACTCAGTAACAAAACAGGCAAAGGAATATCTAAGTGAATTCCGAATACAAAAAATTTCGGAATTAGAGATAGACATACAAGAAACAAGCACAGAAAAAGCTAGGCGCATGAAAACCCGTGCCAAAACTGCGGCCTTAGATATTCTGAAAAATAAATGGCAAGAAAACCTCTCTATGGCAAATACCCAAAGAGAGCGAATAATGCAGATATTGACAAAGCCCTGACTCATCACTGGCTAATGGCCTCTGGCTTAAAATCTGAAACGGAAGGGTTTATCATAGCAGCTCAAGATCAATGCCTACCAACAAGAAACTACCAGGCCAACATATTAAAGAACGGCAGTAGCCCAACATGTCGTGTATGTCGACAACAAAATGAAACCATTGATCATGTTGTCTCCAAATGCAGTCTTCTAGCGCCTACAGAGTACCTCAACAGGCATGATAGAGCTGCACCATATATTCACTGGGTAATTTGCAAAAACCTGGATTTGCCCCTTGAAAAAAACTGGTGGGAACACAATCCACCTCCAGTGCTTGAAAATGACCACATCTCACTCCTCTGGAACTTCACCATTCAAACTGACAGAAAGATAGATGCAAACAGGCCAGACATCATATTGAAAGACTTCAGACAAAGAACATGCCTCCTCATTGATATGACTGTCCCAACCGATATAAACGTATCTGTCAAGACCTACGAAAAACTGAGCAAATATAAAGATCTTGAAATAGAAATCAGCAAACTGTGGAACCTGAAGACTAAAACAATACCTGTTGTCATAGGTGCCCTGGGAATGATAGCGAAAGGGGCTGATTGCTACCTAACTCAGATACCAGGAAACCCCAAAATGGCAGAAATTCAAAAGATAGTGCTCATGGGAACTGCTCATATCCTACGCAAAATACTCTCTATGTAATCCCAAGGTTTAAAACACTTTTATTTTCTTTTTTTAAAATTTATTTATCAGACATTCACTAGTACAACACCAAAAAAACCCCCCAAATATATGGCACACTAGGCATAACAACAACGTGAACTTCCAACCTGTTGTCTCTTGAGGTCTCTGGGTGAGACTTGGAGCCAACTTATACAGACATAAAGCAAAAGTCAAACATAGAATAATAATAATAATAATAATAATAATAATAATAATAATAATAATAATAATAATATAATAATAATAATACGCACATATGGTTAACCATGTCGCGCACATATGGTTGTGATGCATGTGCCTGGTGTACCTTTATCGGACGGGTAGTCATGATGGGTATTGGGCTTCGTATATTTACCCCAGTGTCACTTTGATGGCATGAACTGCTCTCTCACTCAATAATAATAATAATAATAATAATAATAATAATAATAATAATAATAATAATAATAATAATAATAATTCTATGTAATCTCAAGTTTTAAAACAAACAAACAATTTTCGTATGGTTTTTTAGGCATTCACTAGTACAACACCAAATATATGGCACCCTAGGCTTAACACCAACACGAACTTCCAATTTGTTGTCTCTTGAGGTCTCTGGGTGAGACTTGGAGCCAGCTTGTGCAAATGAAAAGCAAAAGTCAAACATATAATAATAATAATAATAATAATAATAATAATAATAATAATAATAATAATAATAATAATAATGATAATAATAATGATAATAACAAAAATAATATATGTTACATAGACAAGGTTAAAGTCGATTCTGTGTAATCTTGAAGGTCATTTGCTTTTTCCAGTAATCCAATTACGTATGTAGGTGTTATATTTGTGCGAGGTAAGTATAAGAGTTAAAAATACTGGAAAATATTTTCTGCAGTGTAAGAATATCAAAACAGAGGATTATGAATAATTACGTATTTCGTTTGCTAATAAGTGTTACAAAATTTTACATGTACTAGAAAACTTGTACGGTATCTTCTATAAAATATTCTTCTTATTCTTCGGAGAGAAGGATAGACAGAGAGTGAGAGAGAGAGAAAGAGAGAGAGAGGGGTAGAGTGTGTATGTGTGTGTGCAGTTGTAAGATCGAAGGATCTGGTTGTAGGAAGTTAGTAAGCTTCGAGCAGTCCATGGTAGGTATAAAAAAATAACAACTTTCAGGAACAAAAAATAGTTTATTGACGTAGAAGTGTGTACCCTTAACTGACCTAGCGGTACAGCTACACGCACCGCCTAAATAGGCAATGAGAGACACGAGAGCTAGTATAAGTGACATATCTCGGGCGACTCCTTCACCAAAATACTAATCCTAAAACTCCGATGAATAATAGTCTTAACATCAGGTTAACCCCAAATAATTATAACCCCACAAACTCCACTTTAGCACCTTATAGAATATTATGCAACTGCCGACACCCAACCTCGTGTCCTTTAGAAAGTTAGCCTTTAGAAAGGCTAACAACATTTTAATTACGAATTTATAGGAAAAATTGATTTCATTCATATAATTAGTATACAGGAGTGGCTGTGTGATAAGTAGCTTGCTTACTAACCACATGGTTCCGGGTTCAGTGCCACTGCATGGCACCTTGGGCAAGTGTCTTCTACTATAACCTCGGGCCGAACAAAGCCTTGCGAGTGGATTTGGTAGACGGAAACTGAACGAATTCCGTCGTATATATGTATATGTATATATATATGTGTGTTTGTGTGTCTGAGTTTCTCTTCGCAACATCGCTTGACAATTAATGCTGGTGTGTTTACGTCCCCGTAACTTAGCGGTTCGGCATAAGAAATCGATAGAATAAGTCCTGGGGTCGATTTGCTCCAGCATGGCCGCAGTCAAATAACTGAAACAAGTAAAAGAGTAAGGAATAAAAGAGTAATAATCCAAATTTGAAAACTATTTGAACAAAATTGTAGACAGTGGCGATAGCTACAAAGATCCGAATAATTTTAAATGTAATACTATAAAAATCTGAATAAATAATGAAAGGACATAAGAAGCTGTAACACGAGATACATATTTCTTTATTGCACACAAGGGGCTAAAAACAGAGAGGACAAACAAGGACAGATAGACGGATTAAGTCAATTATATAGACCCCAGTGCGTAACTGGTAATTAATTTATCGACCCCGAAAGGATGAAAGGCAAAGTCGACCTCGGCGGAATTTGAACTCAGAACGTAACGGCAGACAAAATACGGCTACGCATTTCGCCCGGTGTGCTAACGTTTCTGTCAGCTCGCCGCCTTTAACACGAGATACAGTTACATTTTAAACAGCGCAAGAGCCCTAAAATTACTAAAGCAAGAATTCGGGATGCAACTCATTGGATCAAGGACGAATTTCAAACCGAACGAAAACAGGAATCTACACACAGCTGAATAGACCTCAAAACAATAAGAATTTTAATTTAAACCGACAGAGACATTCTGTCATTAGCTACCAGCTGCTCTATTGTAAATCATTATCTCAGTTTGTGCGTGTGTGTATACATACAGGTATATATATATATGTATATTCACACACATATACACGCATACATATATATGCACATATATGTCTACAAACATATACACACACACACACACATATATATATATATATATATATGTATAATATATATATGTATATATACAATATGTACGTTTGAGCATGCATATATATATATATTTGTAAATTAATGTATATGTGTATATGTATATATGTGTGTGCATGTATGAGTATATAATATATATATATACATATGTATTCACATATACATATACATATAGACGTTTGCCCATATATGTATGTATATATATTTATAGATACATACATGTATATAAATATGTATATATAACAATATTTACCTATATGTTATATATTTGTATATATATATTATGTGCGTGTATATATATATATATATATATATATATATACATATATATATATATATATATATATATAAGTATTCGCGCGCAACCACGCCGTACTAATGCACACATACATACTTACACATCTACATCTATCTATCTATCTATCTATTTATCTATCTATCTATCTATCTATCTATCTATCTATCTATCTATCTATCTAGCTACCTTCTTACCTATCTTTCTGTCTATCTATCTTCTATTTATCTATCTATCTATTTCTCTCTCTCTCTCTCTCTCTATCTATCTATCTATCTATCTATCTATCTTTCTATAGGTGTCTACTGAGGCAGAGACAGAGAAATGCTGAATATACGTCTCGGCAGAGTAGCTTCGCTTTTCTCACTGTTTCACTAGAAGCTAAGAGAGTAAACTATTAAATCGCATTAATCATTTTAATAAGATCAGAATTTTGCTCCGGGTCTTGCCTTCCTATGAACTTACGTCTAACTAAAACCGCAAAAAGTTATATAATAATCTCAGACATTAGAATCATTATATCTTTTGCTATTAGACGCTGTCTACCACGTTTGTTAATGATGTGAAAAGCTGTTCTTGAGCAGGATAATTTATTTGGCAACAACGAAAACAAATAACGTTTTAGGTGTTTGCAGATTTATTATTATTGATACAGCTTACAAATAAGGCCAAATGTGTACGAATATATATATATATATATATATATATATATTATATATATATATAGAGAGAGAGAGAGAGAGAGAGAGAGAGAGAAAGAGAACAAAGTGTACGTACGCCGCTATATATATAAAATAAAATACAAAATGGGACAAGAACACAAAACATCCAGATAGACGATACAAAAAAGACGGAAGGGTCATTCGAAGCCTTTTATCTTCAGTCAAGAACCGGATCATCCCCGCAATTTCGGCTGATTAATCTTGTCATTGCTCCCATCTGGCCAGCCCGAAGGAAAAACTAAGCTAAGAGCATTAGATTCCTTGGTAAAAAGCATCGAATATATACGAAACATGGACGGAGAAACAGACTATGTTACACGAATATAAATAGAAAAATAATACAAAAAAACGATAATAATAATTCTTGAATGAAGAATATATATATATTATATATATATATATATATATATATATATATATATATATGTATGGATGGATGTGTGTATGTTTCTCCTCTTTTTTAATCATTGCCATACTTCCTCTAAAGAATGAGCTGATTTTTAATAAAGATACAAAGCTTCATCATTGGATTATAGATAACGAAGACCACGCCAGTTTTGAAACCTGAGAATAGTCTTGCATATTTTTCTGTTTCGCTTATAGATTGTATTTACAATCTGCAGGTCAGTTGGGTGATATCTTTTTTCTGAAAATCCAAGCTTATCCGATTAGTTTTGGTATAAATGTAAATTTGTAATCCGGATATACAGTCGGATGGTTTTGAAGCAATTGTCCATAGTTATCTTCGTTCTCTTTGATCTTTTTTTTTTGTATCGTCCATCTGGATATTTGTTGTCCCTTTTTGTATCACTTAGTTGTCCGGATGTTTTGCGTTCTTGTCCCATTTTGTATATATATATATATATATATATATATATATATATATATATATATACTAGCAGAATTGCCCGGCGTTGCTCGGGGCTGAATTGCTTGAAAGTACTGTTAATGATTGCACTGAATTATGATGATTATTCAGGCAAATATTGAAATAAGCTTACGGTGGGAGATAAGGACTTAACGCCAAACGTGTGCCATTGCATTGTTTTGGGGAACCAAATTTCTGATGAGCATTATAGGGGCACTAACTTTAAGTTTGAGAAAGTGTGGTGGTAGTCCGGGTGCTCAAAGGAATTGAGTACCTCTATTGGATAGTTGATGACGTCCTCTGGGTCAGGAGTTGTATCGATAGACTGATATACATCGACTTCCCAGGAATGAGTTTTAGCATTTCATCATTAATATGGTGAACAGTTTTATTCCTCGGGGCCAGTATAGCCTTTTTGCCAATCCAATCCATATTCTGATAATTAGCTTGTAAATCTGGGACACTGCATCTCTGAGATCAGAAGGCGTCTTAACAATGGTACAAATGGAATCGATGGCAATATTACCATTTTCATCCCCTGGTATTTTGCCTTCGCCAAGTGCAAGGAGGGTGTGAGGAAATGCTGCTGATGTGATTTACGTCGCATATGAGCACGCATATTGGTGTGAAGTTTGAGAGTTACTTCCGTTTATTTTTAAAAAATATGCATTAAAATGAAAAAAATGATGGCAAATTATTTGTAAAATCATAGACTCATCGTAGACGCGCGCTAATACCCAGAAGGGCTCGATATGAATCACGACTATAAGATACCCGGTTTTGGTTAAACTGCATCGCAAAATGTAGGAGTAGTTAGGAATCTAAATCGGAGTAGACAGACACACAACCTTTCTTTTATATATAGATACATACATACACACACACATACATACACACACACACACACATACATGCATACATACATATACACATAAACCGAGTAAAAAATTTCAGTTATCTCTCTCTTTCACACATTACTCTCTCTGTCTCTTCACACACACTAACAGAAGCACTTCACTTACACAACATACTGTCTGTCTCCCACACTCCATCAAACACACACACACACACAGGTACATCAATGAGTCCCATGCACGGTAACTTCAAGGAACTTCCCTCGTCATACAATCGCTTTCTCTTAGTCTCTTTCGCTCTCATTACTTATGTAAAAAAATAAAAGTTTTTCTATGTGTGTAAAGAGGAAGTGGGAGGCAGAGTGAAAGAATCACTCACTACAGTAAGTGAATTACTTTCATTTTATTCCTTGCCCACTGTGTGTGTGCGTTTGCGTGTGGTGTAAACCAGACTAAGAAAAGCATTTGACACACACACCAGAATGTGAGTTTTCTGTAAATTTTGCTTAACTGGAGTTTAAATTTTAAAAACTGGACCTGGCATGACGCGATGCATTGTACTCTTAAAAATGCAAGGTAAATTGTAATTAAAGAAATCCTATATTGTAGATTTGTATAACTCCCAAAGGGAGGCAGATAAAATCTGCCTTTTATAATAAGAGATATATATACGACGGGCTTCTTTCAGTTATCATCTACCAAATCCGTTTTCAAGGCATTAGTTGGTACGAGGCTATGGAGAGACTCACATTCTCAAGAGGCCACTAAATGGAGCCGAACCCGGAACCATGTGGTTGGGAAGCAAGCATCTTACCACACAACCACACTGTATGTATGCATGGGTGTGTGTAAGACCCCATGACTCATTCTTTGTAAGCCTGGTACTATCCGTTATTATGCTGAACCACTAAGTTACGGGTACATAAACACACCAGCATCGGTGGTCAAACGATGGTGGGGAGGGGGTCAAACACACACACACAATCATACACACACAATCATACACACACACATCATACACACACACACTCACCCCCATATATATATATACTCTTTACTCTTTTACTTGTTTCAGTCATTTGACTGCGGCTATACTGGAGCACCGCCTTTAATCGAGCAACTCGACCCCGGGACTTATTCTTTTGTAAGCCCAGTACTTATTCTATCGGTCTTTTTTGTCGAACCGCTAAGTAACGGGGACATAAACACACCAGCATCGGTTGTCAAGCAATGCTAGGGGGACAAACACACACACGCATATATATATATATATATATATATATACATATATACGACGGGCTTCTTTCAGTTTCCGTCTACCAAATCCACTCACAAGGCTTTGGTCGGCCCGAGGCTATAGTAGAAGACACTTGCCCAGGGTGCTACGCAGTGGGACTGAACTCGGAACCATGTAGTTGGTAAAACAAGCTACTTACCACGCAGTCAATGTATATGTATGTATGTATGTATGTATATATATATAAAGTTAATCCAAACAAGAAAACAAAAAAACACAACAACGCGAGGATGTGGAACAAGTATAGTATTATTGGACGCTCAGGAAAGAAGGAAAGAAGGAGGGATTAACGTTTCGAGCGGAGCTCTTCGTCGGAAACATAGGAGAAGGAAAGATCCAGAGAAGGGAAGACAGAGGAAAGAAAATCGCCAATGGTACACACGAGGTCACATATATATATATGCACACACGACGGGCTTCTTTCAGTTTCCATCTGCCAAATCCTTTCACAAAGCTTTGGTCGGTACGAGGCTATAGTAAAAGAAACCGGCCGAAGGTTCCACACAGGGAACTGAACCCGGAACCACGTGCTTACCACACATCCACTCCTGCGCCTATATTTACAATTTTAAATGCCTGCAGTAAATTATTGCCCTTTTTGACCTTACCTAGATTGGCCTTTCACGTCCACTTTACTGGAACTTTAACGTTTGACCTCTCACTCCTATGCTGCACAGATATATCAATATCATTACTATTACTTTTATCGTTGTGTTAAATATATATATCACCATGGGTTCACAACATCTGAATAAATTTCACTATTCCTGCTTCAAACGTATTTGCTTTAGAATGTACTTCTTGAAGCGAACTTCTAGATGGTAAAGCACAAGTGTTAATTCTTTAAGAATTATTACCACCATATTATTCAGTTGCACTAGATTGTTGCTGGTATTATTTATTAAACAAGATCAGAATGTCTCTTAAATCAATATGCAAATTTTTAAAAAATATTTTCCTCCAATAACCTGTGACCCTCGTCTATAAATTTGTCATCAGTCAATGATCTCCTGCTTCATCCTGAGCAAATTTTTCTTGAGGACTAATACACATAGAGGGAGCTTTATATCTGGACAACGCTTATCGCTTAAAAATTAAAAAAAAGTCTATTTAATTTGGTTCCGTAGGCTGTGAGTCAGCTAATGCGACAGTGAACAAATTCATCTCATGAACCGTATATTTCATTAAAATTATTCAATTCATTTTTGGGAATAACAGTTTTAGCGTGGGTATAAGGGTGTTACAAATAAAATTTTGTAGGGTATAAACATCTTTTATGATTTTGTTGCGGACATGAAAATAGTAGCCTAGTAAGTGAGGAACTATTTTGAAACCAGAGACAAAGAAAGCCACTGATAACATTAATAAAATGCGAAATCACTGGTGATGCGACTATGCCTGATTGTTGTAGGTAGCTTGCCTCTCCTGTTAGTCATTAAGATAAATACTTTCTATTGGCTATGAGTTGTTTTGACTCTTATTTCCAGTAATACTGGCCCTGACTAATGCCTTTAGCTATTTTACCGTCGTATATATTACCGTTTTTCGGTTGCAAAATTGCGAATGAGCTACCCTTATATACATACATATGTATACAGTGAGAATTTACAAAAGAATAAAAGACGAAGACGGGTGTATAAACAACAAATAGATGTATTAGTTTAACGCTCAGGAAGTGAGAAAGTCTTTTATGTTTCGAGCCTACGCTCTGAGACAGAAAGAAACACAGAAATAAACAGGGAGAGAAAATAGAAGGTTTAGTGGGCTGCAATCTCTCATGACGGGGTCACACAGGACAGCTAGGAAGAAGGGAAGATAATAAAATAGTGGTGATCCCAAAACGAAGGTGCGCTTGCGTCTGTATGTGAGAGCGTGTATGTGCGTGTCGAAGGGGGCTGGTGACCTTGACATGTGAGTGTGTGCATGTGCAGGTGTGTGGATGATGGTGTAGACGCTGGGAAGTATGTATGCATACATGTATATATATACATTAAAATCTTTGGAAGTGCCGAATGTGTTGATATTTTACATCGCGAAAAGTAAATTCTGAAAGTAGGATAGCTGTGAAAACAGTAGAGAAAGATCGGGGATTTACACTTAGAAGACGGGAAAAAGTAGTGTTTGTCACTGATGGACTGGCTAAAACATAGACGCCTACAGTGGAAGTCTCGGTATGTGTTCAACAAGAACAATGATTTCGCAGTGCAGAGATGTGAGTTGCATGCATCCATTACAAGAGGAGATATGATCAAAATGTCACTGGTATCAAGAAGCTTGGGGGGTGGTAAAGAAAGCAGATGTATTTGGGAGAATGACTTAGGGAGACATGGAACCACATAAATGGAAGTTGTCATTGTTAAGACACAGGAGACAGAGGTGGGCAGAGAACCTAGAGAATATGCAAGCGCAAACACCACCATTTAAAATTGATTTGTGTAAAATTAATTGAGGTTTATAGATAAGAGTTGGGAAATTTGTGTGTTAGAGAGTAATGGGATTTGAAATTTACCTTTGAAGAAGAGGTGATGTGTGGGAACGAGGTTTGAGACGAAAACTTCGAATGCTTGAGGAGCGGACAGAGAATAGAATACCATGTTTAGATTTATACTTTGGCAACATGCGTTTGGTGGAGGCGCAATGGCCCAGTGGTTAGGGCAGCGGACTCGTGGTCGGAGGATCGCAGTTTCGTTTTCCAGACCAGGCGTTGTGTGTGTTTATTGAGCGAAAACACTTAAAGCTCTACGAAGCTCTGGCAGGGAATGGTGGCGACCCTTGTTGTACTCATTCCGCCCAACTTTCTCTCAAACTCTCTTCCTGTTTCTTGAGTAACACTGCGATGGAATGGCGTCCCATCCAGCTGGGGGGAACACATAGGCCACAGAAACCGGGAAACCGGGCCCACGAGCCTGGCTAGGCTTGAAAAGGGCGCATGAATAAATAAATAAAAAACATGCGGATGATGAGGGTGTTGACGTATCGATTTTTAAGACAGCATAGCTTGAGAAGATTCTGCTGGTATTTCTAGCATGTTTCCTGATGGCTTGTGGAATTTAATATTTCAAATCTCTCTTAAACTTGTGATTTAAATCTAATTAAGATATATTTTCTTATCCTAATGAAGTAAATTTCTAATTAAAATGTTTATTGAAATTATATATTTGATTTCGATACAGAGCTTTTGAAATTTGCTTAAAAAGATTATTAAATTAAAAGAATATTTCTCTACTGCGCATTTTTTAATTTTGTTTTTGCTCACTTATTTGTGTTGTTTTATTTGTAATAACTTTATATTGTTAAAATTTCAATTTTTTAGAATTCAGATGATTTTAATGAAAAAAAAATTGCTTTTGTGTAAATGATAATGAAAACAATTTACCATTTTTAATTAAGATTATATTGCGCAATAAACGAGGGAAGAAGATTGCGTATAGTTTAGCGAAAATTTACCAAAGAACTGCTTCAATCATTGCAAAAATTAACAGTAGTTATCAAAGATTGTATAGTTTCGTAAATAATGAATTTGTTTCTGTCTGACATAACTGAACTATTTGCTTCTACTATTGAAGTCTGAAATTTGTTTATACAAGTGAAGATCTTTCATACCACTGTAACTGCGTGGGTTGTAATCATTGAGACCACACTTGTAATCCACCAATTCTAGTTAATAAATGA
>NC_043000.1:122442007-122462007 GCF_006345805.1 Octopus sinensis | reverse complement strand
TGATGATGATGGGAATGATAATGTTAATGATGGCGACGACGACGACGACAATAATAATAATAATAATAATAATAATAATAATAATAATGATAATAATAATAACAACAACAACAAATAATAATAATAATAATAACAACAACAAATAATAATAATAATAATGATACTAATAATAATAATATAATAATATAATAATAATAATAATAATAATAATAATAATAATAATAATAATAATAATAATAATAATATTAATAGTAATGATAAAGAAAATAAGAATATGGTCGCTATTTCCTTCTGTAGATAAAACACTAGTAAATTATAATTAAATCACGTACAACTAGCTGAGCTACGTGAGCAGAAAATGAAGAATAATAATAGGCAAATGGTGATCACCATACATAGGATCTAAATATCTAGGAATACAGAAGTGCGACGTGCTTTACTTATGCATGGAAGGTTGAAAGGAAGCGTATAATTTCTTTCTAATGTAGTCAAAGAAAATAATCTCGTGCCGTAGAAAATTAACATAGAATGGACGCTGTGGTAGAGCGGCAAATAAAAACGAGAATGTAAACACGTTAATCTTGAACAGGGAAGAAATGTTTTATAAAAGCATGGAAACAGCTATCACTGAAATTGAACTGTCAACATGTTAACCGTGTCTCTTGCCTTTCCCAGTATATTGGGTTGTCCGGAAAGTTCGTGCCGATTTATAGTAGCTTACATTTAGACTTATTTTAGAACATGGTTGAGTCCATAAAATAGGATTTCACTACACCTCCATTTAAAGCACTGTTTAAACTATCTTTTCGTGGAAGAAGGTTTATGTTCCTATAACCTGTGTTAATTTTGTAACCCTTTAAAATGGAAGATAAGAAAGTTCATATCCGGCACTTAATGCTTTGGGAACCAGACAATAGTTGTTGCAGCTCGGATGGGATGTGTTACCCCACACCCCATATTCACCAGATATTGCTCCTTCGGATTTCCACTTATTCGGGTCTCTGCAGAATAGTCTTAATAGTAAAAATTTCAATTCCTTGAATGACGTAAAAAGATACCTTGGTGAATTATTTGCCATAAAAGCACCTCAATTCTGGGAAGGGGGTATTTTCAAGTTAAAGGAAAGATGGAGACGCATTGTGCAACAAAATGGTTCATATTTGGTTGATTAAAAATGTAATGGCAAGTATTTATTGACCTTTTTCTTTCCTTTAAAAATCGGCACGAACTTTCCGGACAACCCAATATAATATTTATCAATATGTGGTAGAATCTGGCCAACGGCAGAAAATAGAAGAAATAAGTTTACAATGAAAAAAAATCAAGAATATTTTGAATAAGTGTTGAAAATTCTCAAGTGTTTAGGGCATATTCCTGCAAGGTTTGGCAAAATGTTGAAGTTTAATAATTGGTTGTCCCCTTCTGTGAGTAATCCATAGCTATCATGCTAGTTTTGTTTCCTTCATCAAATCACGGATTAATCATCGTACGCAATCGTTTCTTTATAAAATTCCATTCGTCCGGAATTCTCTCCTTATTCATATTTTACTTCCAGCTGCTTGAATTGCAAAGGTTCAACAGTAATAACCTGAATCTCGGTATCGTAGGAGCTGTGTAAAATACGAGTTGTATTAGTTGTTCATGTTATCGTTTTGTGTATCGATAACCTGAAAGACTAGCGTTGAGTTATTTTATTGAATGTTTATCATAGACAATACATGTTCTGTAATTTCTGCTATTTTCTTAGGTATGCTGTGCATAGGATATCCACTGTGTGCGGAAAGTATTCTATTTCAAATATGATCTGCCTGAAAAATCTACAGCGTAGAAAGTGGTCCCTAAATAGCAGAAGTATTTTTTGGATAATGTGTTACGTTTTGAGTAATGGCACGGTTCCTATCTTTTTCTTCATATTTTTTCAGTTATTTTTGCTGCTTTTTATACTTCTTTTCTCCACAAGTCGTTTTTTCGACATTTTAATATTTTGTTATTTTGACATTTCCTCCATCTTACAAAATATTAACCAAGATTTATCCCAATCTGTCGTCATGAAAATAGTTTTTATACAGTCCTTAATTGTACTATTTTCACAATTTTCCTTAATGTCAATGTTAGTTTGCATTAGTATATAACCAATAGTTATAGCTTGGTCGTTAACATATAAAATGTTTGGCGCATGCTTGTATGACTTCTCGTTCGTTTCCACCTGGAGGTGTTAGAGAATTGTTCAGCTACCAAAGATTGTAGTCTAATTATATAATCGTATAATCGTATTTGCAAGGGCAGAGTAACATCAGCTGCATTATACTGATTGTATAAATCTTTATTCAATGTTAATATCTGTTATTCTTTTTGATGGCGGCAAGATGGCAGAATCGTTAGGACGCCGGGCAAAATATTTAGCAGCATCTGAGTTCAAATTCCGTCAAGTTCAAATTTGCCATTCATTCTTTAGAGGTCGGTAAATTAAGTACCAGTTTAGGGCTGGAGTCGAAATTGTTGTTAGCCAGGTGCTGGCCTTGTGCAGACCTTGCATTTCTTCTTTTATTCCAGAGGTTTTAAGCCATTGTTCACTTTCTCAATGATGCATTATAGTAATTTATCATACAGTAATTTATCCCCTAATTTTTCATTCAATATATTTTGGAATACAGCTTTCATTGACTGTTCTTTTAACCATTTCACTTTTATTCCCATTATTTCTTACAAACATCTCTATAGTTTTCTCATCACTTAAATATTTTATATTTATGTAGAAAATTCCCAGTTTGTATATTACTTTTTACTTATATATAGAGAGATAGAGGTAACACTTTTTGTCCTACGTTTCTTGATATTTATCACCTTCAATTTGTCTGCTTCAAAGCATTTTATAGCTCTCCTGTTGATATTTTATAGTAATTTTGTATCGGTAACACATAAAGCCTTTCTTATATGCAAGGTAAGTATCTCCTGTCACAGTTACTTTTTAGACGGTGGCACAGGACCGCATCAAAGATATTCTTGTTTTTCTGTGTAAGCTTTTCAATTCACGTGTTTTTCAGTTTATTATTGCAGCTGTTATTTATAATCCGGACGGTTACTATACCTACTGTCTTATTTCCCCCACAGACAATTTTCAAAATTATTCTGGTTCTTCCATATTACTCTTTACTGATATTCCTATTTATTTGTATGAGTTGTAAGTTAACAGTTTCATGTAATTTCATTTATTTGTATGGATTGTTGACGTCTAATTATTTTATTTCGGTGTCTATGTTTGAG
This sequence comes from Octopus sinensis, assembly GCF_006345805.1. Lineage (NCBI taxonomy): Eukaryota > Metazoa > Mollusca > Cephalopoda > Octopoda > Octopodidae > Octopus > Octopus sinensis. Next base: position 122,458,743 of record NC_043000.1, on the reverse strand, counting down.
TTAATATTCTCAGCTTTAATTAATTTAACTGCTCAATACTGGCTTTGCGACGATCGAAAAATCCCATAATTACATCAGCGTCTCCGTTAAATCTGTGAGCAACTTTTTAGAGATTCTTTGTTTGATACTATCACTTGTAAATACCTTCAAGTAATCTGTCGAGAGACGATTACTCGTAGCTTGTCAACAGTATCATCCAACAGTGGTTATTTGAACATGTTTGTTAATACTCTCAGAGCTAAGTGAAATAAAAAAAACGAGACACACACTGATTCCGCTTCGAATGAAAAGGCAGCCTTTAATTCTCTCTTCTTCACGTTTAATAATAATATTTTCATTTTCACATAGAATGGTTAACGAATATCATTAATGATCGAGCTGCTTTATTTATATATATATATATCGCATATAATGCAACTATGTTTGAAATGCTATCAAGTACTTTCTCGTAGCTATTCCAAACGTTGCTACGGTTAGAGTTTCCGTACAGTATCCTATAATCACTCCATTCATGAATACACGCTTTTAACAATCAGTATCATACGGTATTATTCTCTGCTCTTCTATCAACATATCTGCAGATCAGATTTCTGACCAATGTGTTGTCCAGTGTAAAGTCTGGACGTTTATATGGTGGGGGCAAATGAGATACAGACATTATATTTTGTAATTTTCTGGTAATGTTTTAAAAATTACTTTTACCGTTTCAAGCAGTCATTGGTTCGAGTCTACTTACCAATTCTTTCAATACTGTGCTCCTACGCTCATGCCTACTGTGTAGATACTTCAAATACAAAATAAGTACATTGCTAATCACGGCTGTTTTCTTATCGCACGATATTTTCAATGATTTATTGGATTTCTTGCCAGTTATAGCAGACAGGTATTGGGGTGCTGCTATGTTTTTCTTTCCTTCCGTGTTTAGAAACATTGTAAATTAAGAAAATTTTATTTTGGTAACATTTTCGTGTCTTCTAGCTATTTGATATTTAAAATAAAGTGTTTCTGCAGAATCCTTCGGCATTTGCTTAATATATTTGATTTTCCTGGATTGTTATACAGCCATAAGCCAGCAATGAATTTCCAGATTTATAATAAAATTCATTACAACTCTCTCGTATCTTAGACCCAGTACCTGTGACAAAACGCTTTATGTATCCTATCTTCTTTTGAAAAGACTAAATGATTATTTTTAACATATTGACTCTACACAAAAAGAAAAGACTTGAACACTGCTCGGTCGATGGTTCGTAAATGTATTAAACTATTTCGTTCTCTACCACTAAGTTTGAGAGAAATGTTGCTAAAAACCTCCACATCGCATTTATTAAAACATTTCAGAAAGCTATTAATGTTCTTGCGACAACTATAGCAAGAATTGAAAGAGTCTTTTAGCTAGAAATATGGTAACACTAATCCATTAGAAGGAAATGAATAGTGTTTACTGCTAAATATGGATATAAGATCCTGAAGATCAGAGTGTTAACAAAGTCATGAACCCACATTTTTAGTTTCCAAATATTACAATATGATATGAAATATATATATATATATTATATATATATATATATATATATACATATATATATATATATATACATATATATATATATATACATATATGAAGAACTCACAGGCACACGATCGCACAAAAACTTACACACATCCACAACATATACATCAGATATAAAATCTTAAGAGTATCATTACACATTGACATTTTGTTTAATTGGATGGAACCGAAGGAAACATATTTGAGTTTTGGCAGCTAGAAACAAGGTTTAAACTAATTTTGCAAGGGACCCTTATCTCTTATTCCACAGCTGTTGAAAGTATGGATAATAAACTATTTGCTAGCTTGCAATCAATTTTATACAAGTAATAATAAAAAATGCATATTTGTACGTGGTTGTCACCCGAGTATTACTTAATAGTCTACAAATACTGCGTGGCATTTGCATAAATACATATACTGTGCTATGTTTATATATCTTATAAAGATGTATATCATTCAGAATTTATTCCCACGTCAAGACTAAATATATGGCTCTATATACATATCTATTCACATCTCACGATGACCAACATTACTGGCAATGATAATTAATGGCAATAAAAAGCATGAATATGCTTACAAAAGGAAGTCAACAAATAACACCGTGTGTTAGTCAACATGCTACAAACAATCACCCGATCTTTTCATATAACACCCGACCGTAAAGCACTTTACAGGACATACTCAGCCCTACAATCTTTTAAAATAAAATCGATTGACGTCGATAAAATACATTTGATCATAAATGAGTTTGATCTGACTTGACCTGGAGCTAAAACAACAACGATTTTGCAAAGTTATAGAGCAATTTATCGTCATTGTTATAAAGACTGGAGAATCTAGATCGTGAGAGATGGAGTGGTTACGGCTGGAACGACCTCTTTGACGACAAGTCTATTTGTTGAATAGTTAGCTGCGCTAAAGTATTATCAACAAAAAGAAAAAGAAAAAAACAAAAGAACCATGGCGGTTTCACTCTGACTTTCTTGTCTTCTCGGTCCTCCATATTTCTATAGACGTCAAATTGCGCTTGTTTAGATGTCTCTACGTGTTTAAGTGTGTATGTGTGTGTGTGTGTTGTGCTTCACTGTCACTATATGCCATAGTGTGTCTCAAGTGTAAACTATCTTAGAGGTAGGCCAGTTATTACTTCAAGCGGAATATTATACTATAAGATCTTCCGACATGACGCCTATTTATGAAGTGATTTCCGAAAAGCTTGCGTATACTTTAGATGAAGCTATTTAACACAGGAAGCGTTACAATACTACTAACGCAGACAACTAGTTTTGATGTGAAATAGGATTCTAATGAACGCAGCAGGCAGGATTCTTGTCAGTGTTTCTCTTTGGAAAAATGTCTAAACCACTCACCTGAATCTGTTAATTCTGATTCTCGAAACTTGCATCCAAGGTCAATACTTATTAGTTCCATAGACTTTATTTTATGTGATATACTGATTACTGAGATATAGGGAAATATTCTCATAAAATGTCGTTTGCTTTAATGGTAGATAAACTCCATTTCACCGGCACAAAGTGTATTAGATTAATAAATTACACCATCTCTGTCTCTGTCTACCTGTTCGTCTGTCTCTCCTCCTCCTCCTCTCTCCCTCTCTCTCTCTCTCTCTCTCTCTTTCTATCTCTCTCTCTCTCTCTCTTTCTATCTCTCTCTCTCTCTCTCTATATATATATTGATAAAAACGGTAGCATTTTTCTGATGGCGAGATAACTGAAGAGATGGCCGCGTGGATTTCCACCTCGGCATCCGAAACTCGGAGTTTTATCATGGCTACCGAATAATTGTCACATATTACATTTACACACACACACACACACACACACACACACACACACACCACACACACACACACATATATATATATATATATAATATATATATATATATATATATATATATATATATATAATATATATATATATATTATATATATATATATATATATATATATATATATTATATATATATATATATATACTATATATATATATTTATAGATTTAAACCTTTAAAGGTATTTTTGATATGCTGGCCATTGATAAAATATTTTTTAGAAAAAAATTTATCCTACATTAGTTATATATATATGTACACACATACATACACATAATTATGATTTAGTTGTGGTGTGAGATACGATAAGAAGATATATGTTTGAATGAAAAAAACAGTAATAATACAAAAAATACATGCAAATATATATACACAGATCCTGTGAGCTTAAGGGGCTACAGAGACTTGAAATCACATGCTGTTTCTAACTTCATATTCCCTTTGCCATTCTCAGCTACTGCCACCAGCATTGTGATAATAATATTCAACAAAAAGCCATATAATATTTTAAAGTCTGGTCATACATCATCAGGCGACTAATTTGCTTCAATTTCGCGTAAATATGAAGATATTTCAGGCACTTCCTTTGTTGTTTTTTCTAAATATTGTCATATAAACTAGCTTCAGCTTTGCCCATTCAGCGTAACGATCCATCCAGCATGTTTTCGCACGCCTTACTTTACTATGATGAAGACGGATGCCTCGATTACGTATTGTGACAAATGTCACGATTACTTATTGCTTTAAAGGTGAGAATTTTTACTAATTTTGTTCGTGTTTTTTTTAGTACAGTATATTTCTAATCATAGGACATGGGTCAAAACCTTTCAGCCACTGCATTTTATTTTACATATGCCGAAAGTTACCAAAGTATATGATGTGTTGTTATATTAAAAAAAATAAATTACTCTCGCATTAAAGCCACTGTATACCATTGTTTTGTGGCCAAACAGCGAGGAAAGAATGGCATTTCTAAGATATAGGTTGAAAAGAGAATTTTTCTGCGAGTGAAGTATTTATACATATACAGGATTTATATATATATATATATATCACGTATATTCATAAATATACGTGACAACGACTAAACACAAAATGCAATTTTATATAAATATAACGAATTATCGTTCTTATTTTTGTCCGAAATCGGCGAAAAATTGAAGTAATTATTAATCTTTCTATAAAACAATTCGAAAAAGTTGCTACTAAAGGAATGAGTCAATATTGAAGAACATGACGTAACCCAAAAACTAGAACGGTGTTAAACATGTCGTGATCTTCTGGACTACTACTACTACTACTACTACTACTACTACTACTACTACTACTACTACTACTACTATTACTACTACTACTACTACTGCTGCTGCTGCTGCTGCTACCACATCCACCACCACCACATCGATAACAACAACATATCTTAGAAAGTAAAGAGTTGGAAGACGTGGATAAATATTTTGTTCGACGCACTGCAGATTCTACCAGTTCGCTGCCATAATAATAGTTTCAAATTTTGGCACAGGCTATGCAGCATTTTAGGATTGAAGGCGGCGAGCTGGCAGAATTGTTAGCACACCGGCCGAAATACTTTGCGTTCTGAGTTCAAATTCTGCCGAGGTCGACTTTGCCTTTCATTCTTTTGGGGTCGATTAAATAAGTATCAGTTACGCACTGGGGTCAATATATATCGACTTAATCCGTTTGTCTGTCCTTGTTTGCCCTCTCTGTGTTTAGCCCCATGTGGGCTATAAAGAAATAGGTATTTCGTGTATTTACGTTCTGTGTTCATATTCCGCTGAGGTCGACTTTGCTTTTCATCGTTTCGGGGTCGATAAATTAACTACCAGTTGCCACCGAAGTCGATCTAATCGACTGGCCCCCTCCCCCAAAATGTCGGTCTCGTGCCCAGAGTAGAAAGAAATAATAGCAAATTTTCTTTCAAAAGTTTTGGTACAAACCAGCAATTCTCGAGCGTGAGGCTAATCGATTACATCGACCCCAGTTCTTGACTGATACTTTATCATATCGACCCCAAAAGATGTAAGGTAAAATTGAAATGGGCGGAACAAGAAAAGAAACCGTAACACGGAAGGAGAAATAGAGCAAATCATTTGTTCCCACAAAACAACGGTTCGGCCAACCTGGAACTTTTTTTAAATAATTGTTTGTAATTTAGCATCAAGACCAGCAATTATACGGGAGGCGTTGTTAATCGATTATATCGATCACAGTGCTTATACTGTATTTTATGAACTTCAAATGCATGACAGGCGAAATTGAAATAAAGAAAAAAAAATGAACTCAGAATTCGAAGAACCGGAAGAAATGCTGCAAGTCATTTTGACCGACGTTCTTACCATTCTGGCAGGTCATCATCATCAATAACGATAATAATAATAATAATAATCATAATACCAATAATAATAATAATAATAATAATAATAATAATAATCATAATAACAATAATAATAATAATAATAATAATAATAATAATAATAATAATAATAATAATAATAGTATGAGTATGACACTGACCATGGGATTGCACCTAGAAAGTTACCCACCCAGGCACATGTCCGGGCAAGTTTGTGTATGGAAGACCAGCAGTCGCCCATGTATACCACCCCCCTCTACACGTCACCAGTGTTATCCAAGGGAAAGGCAAAGGGGCCAATACAGCTTGGTACCTGTGACGTCGCAGCTCATTTCTACAGCTGAGTGAACTGGAGCAACGTGAAATAAAGTGTCTTTGTTCAAGAAGACAACACGCAGCCCGGTCCGGGATTCGAACTCACGACCTCACGATCGTAAGCTCGACGCTCTAACCACTGAGCCATGCGCCTTCACAACAACAACAAGAACAAGAACAACAACAACAACAACAATAATAATAACAATAATAATAATAATAATAATAATAATAATAATAATAATAATAATAATAATGAACGAACTATTGAGTTTGGTGTAATGGCCTACCGATGTATACTATGAGTTTCTTTGCCCTAGGAGTCGGGAAGACACTCGGCAAGAAATGGAAGCAAATTTGAAAGAAGAAAAAAAAAAAAAATAATAATAATAATAATAATAATAGTGAGAGAACACAGGGACCTGTAGCTTATATTAATTTGCAGAAATATCCGTTGAAGCCGTTGCTTATGGATCCAGTTCGTAATGATATATAACCGCCTCTGCTGCTGTTGACACTCTAATTGATCATTCGGATCGGCGGCTTTTCAATACAAAGCAGATCGCTAGTAGCTTGTTGAAAGGAATTATCATTTACCAATGTGCTCATAGAAACCATTGCAGCGTTTCGTTAACTGGCGCTGAAATTTCCATAGGATTACAATGGCCGAATTTCGAGTATGAGCAGCCATGTACGGTGATTTACATTTTAACACCATCATATTTCCGTTATTTAAGCATATAGAAAGAAGCCCGATATATCAGAACATACAAAAGATGCAGACTCATAACGCGTATACGTTATGGATGGGCAGCGTTATAAAATGAAATATGATACATATTTGCTAAACTTTTTCCTTCTCCACCTTTCGCCTTCTCTCACTTTGAAATTTTCGCTTTATCAATGTAATATTTTGTTAGTCTATTTTCAGTAGCTACTACATCCTTACTTACTTCTCACTACAGAGAACTCTTTACCCTGCAATGTTTGCGTACGTGTCTAACACTACTCATCGGGTTGAGTAAACTCTACTTATTGTGTTTAGTATTTTCTACTAAGAGTAGTTCACTATAATCGAAACGTATGTAAACAGTGGAATATTGGAGTAATACTCGTATTAAGGCGGCGAGCTGGTTTAGCAGTATTTCGTCTGTCGCTACGTTCTGAGTTCAAATTCCGCCGAGGTCGAATTTTGCCTTTCATTATTTCGATGTCGATAAATTAAGTACCAGTTGCATACTGGGGGTTGATCTAATCGACTGGTCCCCTCACCGAAATTTCGGGCCTTGTGCCTAAAGTAGAAAAGGAGTAATGTCCGTATGATTTTTCTATTTAGTATATTCCTGTAACTCTTCAGAAATATTTTCTAAAAGTTTCGACTGAAAATACAAAGAAGTATTTGATAATCACAAACCTGGATGCAGATGGCGCTGATAAGAATGAATTGCAGAAGCACAGACGTTCCTCTACAAATACATGCCTGGAAGTGTTTGAAAAGTGCATACTAAATATAACATGAATTCCTGACACACACATATGTATACCAACTAAAATGTTTTGGCTGATTCAAGATCTGCTATGTGTTAATTGTGGAAAAGGCAATTTAAATTTATGCTCAATAAGCATCTTACGAGATAAGTATATAATATTAACAGTATATAAACTGATAAGTATATAATATTAGCTGTATATAAACAAAGTTACTTGATACTTAGAAAACTGTTTGTCTAGGAACAATGGAGATTACATCTGCACTTAAAAGAGAAGAGCATGAATCTGAAGAATCTCTCCAGAATTGCTAATCGGTTATAATGTAATAACCTCCTGTATATTTCCATTTTGATATCATGAGTTTTATTGTAGTCTATTACAACGCCACTATAACCTCGACCATAAGCTTTCGATGATATCATTGTAAACTTTGCCAAAGCCGATATAATCCGTTTACAATCTAGACAGCCTCTCTATTATTTCGAAAATGCAGTCTGGATTTAAAAAAAAACTACAACAATGACAACAAAAAGGAATGAGGAGAATTGATGATGATGGTGTTGTGGATGCATTTATCGAGGAAGATGTGAGTGAAATCTTTGATAAATATTATTTGATGCGCAAAAGACGTCCTATACTGAGTAGAGGGATTTTGTCAGCATGATTTGTTTCGAAATACGAAAAGATATAATGTAGACAGATGAAAAACAAAAAGATATTATTTTAGAGTTCAACGAAACAGAGCTGCTAACATTTTACCAAAATGCATTTTTCTGAAAGTACCAGCAAATTTAGACATGGAGAATTTCTAAGTATAATGAAAGTTGATTTTAAACCAGGTTTTTCCACACGGAAATCTCCAGTTGTTAGAAGTAATCGTCACAGTCTGTAAATCTTGAGGCTTTTGTAATAGTTTAAAGTATATTATATATATATATATATATATATAATATATATATATATATATATATATATATATTATATATATATATATTATATATATATATATTATATATATATATATATATATATATATATTATATATATAATATATATATATATATGTATATATATATGTATATATACATATATATAATAGAAATATTAAAATAACTAAGTCTCTCTAAAAGAGAACAGCGGCAGCGTTCCCGGAAAATAATAGTTATCGCCATACTAATATGGCATTCTTATAAAAATAAGAAAAAAGCTGTCCGCTTATTAGCTCCATGAGGCCATCGCCTTAAGTTAGCTATTTGATACACAAACTGTATCCATATAACCTTCGAACAAGGGAGGTCAGTCGCTCCACACTACTTGACCGAAACTAGGTAAATAAAACCATCGAACAGAGATTGTCGGAAGCGACACCTACTGGCTGGCTACGCTGCATTGAAAAGGGGCAATACTCCGAAACGCGTCTGTAGCTGCCGGTCAAGTAGTGTGGAGCGACTGACCTCCCTTGTTCGAAGGTTATATGGATACAGTTTGTGTATCAAATAGCTAACTTAAGGCGATGGCCTCATGGAGCTAATAAGCGGACAGCTTTTTTCTTTTTTTTATAAGAATGCCATATTAGTATGGCGATAACTATTATTTTACATATATATATATATATACATATATATATATTATATATTATATATTATATATAATATATAATATATGTGTATATATATATGTATAATTATATATACATATATATATATATCCGCACTAATATATATATAATATATATATATATATATATATATATATATATATATATGTGTGTGTACATTGATAGAAATGGTAAGACAACAAAAGAATGGAAGAGAACTTGATATTAGGTAAATTGAGGAATTTATCTGTAAATATAATATGAAACAATTATTCGGTAACCATGATAAAACTCCGAGTTTCGGATGTCGGGGCGGGAACTCACGCCGCCATCTCTTCAGTTATCCAGCCATCAGAGAGGGCAGCGTGGGTTTCCGCTCCGACATCCGAAACTCGGAGTTTTATCATGGCTACAGAATAATTGTCACATATTTTCTTTACATATGTATATATATAACTAATTATCCAGTTCTCTATCTCTTGAAGGAAGACATGGAAATAAAAAAATTTGAGTCATGAGTTCGTTATTAGTTTGAATAACTAAGGAATTCTTCCTTTAAGTTAGTCTTACATTAAAAAGCGAGTAATTATTATAAGTCTTTTAATAGTAATTTCAACTTATCTTACTTTAATTGCGGAATTTTGAGCAGCTCTTTTCACTTCACCTAAGGCAAAACTTAAGTCATCTAATACAAATATTAAACGAACGTGTTGGTATAATTATAGAAATTTTGTAATTTTCTGTTCAATGGAAACTGCCTGGCTATTTCTTGGTACGAAGTGACAATGTGGAGTTAAGCGCTTGGTAGTAATGGTTTTCATGAATTAGTTTGATTAAAATGGTTTTAAAACGAGCATTCATTAGTCAACTGAAACAGGAAATTTGCTCTCGGACATTCAAAATGATATTGGAAATGAAGTTAAAAGAGTAACAGAGCCTTTAATATAAACTGACCTGTCATTTATTTTGCACTTTCTTCCCAGCGTGTAACAGTAGAGGGAGTTATTCATCTTTGCTTAACAGGAAACAATTTAATACTAATGAAGTAATAAAAGCGGCGAGTGACAGGATAGTTAGTTTGCTGGGCAAGATGATATAGTGGTATTCCGTCCGGCGTTATGTTCTGAGTTCGAATTTAACCGACGTCGATTTACTTTCGTTCTTTTTTTGCGTCAATAAAATAAACTCCAGTTGAGCACTGGAGTTGATGTAATTGACTTAATCATACACGCAAAGTGGTTGCGTTGAGCTGGAATTTGAAATCAATATGAATGAATCTGTAGAAAGATTGACAACCAAATATTTTAGGTATTTATTGGGTTTTCCGGAAAGTTCGTGCCGATTTTTAAAGGAAAGGAAAAGGTCAATATAAATATTTGCCATTACATTTTTAATCAAACTAATATGAACCATTTTGTTGCACAATGCGTCTTCATTTTTCCTTTAACTTGAAAATACCCTCTTCCCAGAACTGGGGTAGTTTCATGAAAGAATTCATCAAGGTATCTTTTTACGTCATCCAAGGAATTGAAATTTTTACCATTAAGACTATTCTGCAGAGACTTGTATAAGTGGAAAACCGAAGGAACACCATCTGGTAAATATGGAGGGTTGGGTAAGACATCCCAGCCGAACTGCAGCAATTTTTGTCTGGTTTAAAAAGCATCAGGTGCCGAAAATGAACTTTAGGAATATAAATCTTCTTCCACGATAAGATAGCTTAACCTGTGCTTTAAATGGAGGTGTAGTCAAATCCTATTTTATGGACTCAAACATGTTCTAAAATAAGTCGAAAGGTAAGCTACTATAAATTGGCACGAACTTTCCGGACAACCCAATATTTATATAAAACCAGTAAACATGCTACGTCCATTCCTTAAGACAAGTCTGACACATATTTGTTCCAGTGAGCTTTTAATTTCAGCCATATTTTCTGATTAGCTAATTCATTTCTCTTCTTCTACTTCGTCTGTGTCGCGTTGCAGACGGCTTTTCGATATCTTACATGTATTCTTATATATATATATATATATATTCATATAGATATATATACATACATGCATACATACATACATACGCACGCATAGCTATGTGGTAAGAAGGTTGCTTCCCAACCACATGTTTCCAGGTTCAGTCCCAGCGCGTGGCGTCTCGAGCAAAGTATCTTCTCTTATAGCTTCGGGCCGATCAAAGCCCTGTGAGTGGGTTTAATAAATGGAAACTAGAAGAAGCCTTTGTATATATATATATATATATATATATATATATATATATAATATATATATATATACATATATATATATATATACATATATATATATATATGCATGTATGTATATGTTTATGTGTGTGAGTTTGTTTTACCCACACTATCACTTTGACAACCGGTGCTGGTGCGTTTATGTCCCTGTAACTTATCGGTTCGGCAAAAGGGAACGATAGAACAAGTACTAGGCTTACAAAGAATAAATTAAGGAGTCGATTACTTCACACATTTTACATATTGTTTCTATACATACTACTTATGCTAATTGCTATAATTATTTCTATGGTTAGTTCCTAGTTATTCTGTTGCTTAATTGCCTTTTTTTTATGACAGTTTACTAGGGGTAGCGGTTTCATATGATAAATCGGTGTATGCATTCTATTCTCACTGGTTTTCTTTCCTTTTACTTATTGCCCGTTATTCCCGTCTGAAGATTTATAGTTTCTTTTCTAACTGCAGTCCATTGGCTTCTCATTTAGCAATTGCATTTAATTAGCATCGCTAAAGAGCTACTTCTACTAAATGGTAATTTCATTACCGTTTACTATACTTTATTGGGGCTGATGCCGGATTTAAGCTTCGGTTATTTTATTTATTTTTTGTTTATTTAGAGAATCTAAATCCTTTTGTTACTAGCTGTGGTTTTCTGTGCAAATTTTAATATTTTTCTGAGGTCTATTATTTTTTTTATTACCAACGTTGGTCTCGCAAACGTTTCCATGTATACGTAACCGCACACACACACATGCTTGTATGTATGTATGTATATATGTCTATATATATATATATATATATATATATATATATATATATATATATATATATATATGTGTGTGTGTGTGTGTGTGTGTATATGTATATATATATATACATATATGTATATATATATATGTTATTTGCATGTATGTATATGTATGTATATATATATATATATATATATATATATATTAGCATATATGTATATATATATATATTATATATATATATATGTATGTATGTGTATTTACACACACACATACACATATATATATATACATATGTATATCCTTACATCTGTGTGTGTATGTATATATATATTTACTGATGTATGCAAACACTTGCACGTTTATATCCACGTATTCATGTGCAATACTCTTTTTGTGCTCCTTTACACACACACACAAAATCATGTTAGTATGTGTTTACATATATGTGTGGGAGACACGTCAGCTTCTGGACGACTTCACTAATAATTAGATGAATTAATATTTGTGCAGGTAATTGTATGCGTACCGACTGATGTACCATTATTTAGTAATACTTAATGTCAATTGATATTAATAATAAATATGTCCCTATACTGCCTGGACGGCTTACATTTTGCTGTTTCTTGACTATCGTCCATTGCTGTGTCTCTATTTGTATTTCCGTTCTTGTTGCGTTATTGTGTGTCTAACCTCGTTAGGAGTTAGAGCCATTTTGTAAAATGTGTACATTTCTCTGTTTACAACATTATGCCATCTCGCTTCTTTTCATTTCTTATCATGTTCGTTGTATAAATGTGTTATTTTTTCCTGCGATACGAGCACATCTTGTTAATATTTAATTTAGAGACTGTTAAGGCGGCGAACTGGCAGAAATGTTAGCACGCCAGGGGAAATGCTTAGCGGGAAATTCGTCTGCCGCTACATTCTGAGTTCAAATTCTGCTGAGGTCGACTTTGCTTTTCATCCTTTCGGGATCGATTAAATAAGTACCAGTTACGCACTGAGGTCGATATAATCGACATAATCCGTTTATCAGTCCTTGTTTGTCCTCTCTGTGTTTAGCCCCTTGTGGGTAGTAAAGAAACAGGTAATTCGTCTGTCTTTATATCCTGAGTTCAAATTCCACCAAGGTCGACTCTGCCTTTCATATTTTTGAGTTCGATAAATTAAGCACAAGTTGCATACTGGGGTCGATCTAATATCTAATTTAGTGACTGTTAAGGCGGCTAGCTGGCAGTAATATTAGTACGCCAGGGGAAATGCTTAGTAGTAATTAGTCTGTCTTTACGTCCTGAGTTGAAATTCCACCAAGGCCGACTTTGTCTTTCATCTTTGCATACTAGGGTCGATGTAATCGACTGGCTCCTTCCCCCAAAATTTCGAGCCTTGTACATAGAGTAGAAAAGAATATTTAATTCAGAGACTTTTAAGGCGGTGAGCTGGCAGAAACGTTAGCATGCAGGGCAAAATGCGTTGCCGTAATTGGTCTGCCGTTACGTTCTGAGTTCAAATTCCGCCGAGCTCGACTTTGCCTTTCATCCATTCGGGGTTGATTAAATAAGTACCAGTTACGCACTGGGGTCGATATAATCGACATAATCCGTTTGTCTGTCTTTGTTCGTCCCCTCTGTGTTTAGCCCCTTGTGGGTAGTAAAGAAAGAGGTATTTCCTCTGCCGCTACGTTCTGAGTTCAAATTCTGCCGTGGTCGACTTTGTCTTTCATCTTTTTGGGGCCGAATAAATAAGTACCAGTTACGCACTGGGGTTGATATATTCGATTTAATCCGTTTGTCTGTCCTTGTTTGTCCTCTCTGTGTTTAGCCTCTTGTGGATAGTAAAGAAATAGAAATAGGTATTTCGTCAGCCGTTACGTTCTGAGTTCAAATTCTGCCGAGGTTTACTTTGCCTTTCATCCTTTCAGGGTCGATTAAATAAGAACCAGTTACGGACAGGGGCCGATGTAATCGACTTAATCCTTTTGTCTGTCTTTGTTTGTCCCCTCTATGTTTAGCCCCCTGCTGGCAATAAAGAAATATATTTAAGAGATATTTACATCCCTATGCTGGTTTAGTAGGCAAATGCAGTACTATTACTATATATTCTTTTACAAATAATGCCTCCTGGAATGAAACAAACTGGAACAATATGTACATTCAAGAAAGGGACACCTGACAGCAATTGGAAACGAACTGATCTGATTGCTATATTCGCTACAAACATTAAGGATTGCTGTAATGGTGCAAAATGATTATCCTCTTATCTTGGCATTTTTTGGCAAATTTACCACACTTTTTATATTACTCTTTTACTCTTTTACTTTTTCAGTCATTTGACTGCGGCCATGCTGGAGCACCGCCTTTAGTCGAGCAAATCGACTCCGGGACTTATTCTTTGTAAGCCCAGTACTTATTATATCGGTATCTTTTGCCGAACCGCTAAGTGACGGGGACGTAAACATACCAGCATCGGTTGTCAAGCAATGCTAAGGGGACAAACACAGACACACAAACATATATACACACATACATATATATATATATATATATATATATATAGATATATATATATATATATATATATATATGTATATATACATATATACGACAGGCTTCTTTCAGTTGCCGTCTACCAAATCCACTCACGAGGCATTGGTCGGCCCGGGGCTATAGCAAAAGACACTTGCCCAAGATGCCACGCAGTGGGACTGAACCCGGAACCATGTGGTTGGTAAGCAAGCTACTTACCACACAGCCACTCCTGCGCCTATTGATAAGGAAATCGACGCAGACATTGGTAATGTGAGACTAGGTTTCGTATAACTATGTAAAAGTGTGTTAGGGAGATGAAGATGGACAAAATACTCCAACAAATATAAATTATATATAAATTATGAATTTTGTACATACACACTCATACACACACGCACAAACACATGAATGTATATATGTATGTATATATGTATGTATGTATGTATGTATGTATGTATGTATGTATGTAGGTATGTATGTATGTATGTATCTCTCTCCATCTCTCTCTATCTTTCTATCTATCTATCTATCTATCTATCTATCTATCTATCTATCTATCTATCTATCTATCTATCTATCTATGATTCCGTGTGTGTATATATGTCAATATTCTTTTTCCTTATTACGATTTCTTGCCAATAGAGAAAGAGCCGGTAACTGACCTAGATCCAATGGTCCTTCATTGAAATTTCAACAACCTAAACAAGAAATTTTTGTATGTACCTATATGTGCAGATTTATGTTTTGTTTTATGTATGTCTTTTGATGCATATAGTTGCATATCTAAACATGCTCATATATACTTAAACTTCGGGAAAGTTTCTCAGATTTTTGTAGTTGCAATGATGGGTTTTGAGTCCGCTTTCTCCTTTCTAGTTTTAAGAAGCCTAACTTCTCAAAACTGTATGTTAGGCAATGCATTACATATCGCAGTGTTCTAATAATTTCAGGTTATAAACCTGAACTTGGAATCTGGATAAGTACCTATAGATTCCTGAATAGTGTAGCGCAGATTTTTAGCTTTACTGGACAGCTGATTTCCACAACTGAACACTGTTTCTCTTTTCTCTATCCTAAATTACTATGTCAGGTCTATTATGTTTACATTTTATTGAAATTTTCACAGGGACTTTCCACCAGTACTCATTTTTATTATGAATGTCTATGCCTCCTACGATGTCTGTATGTCTGTATGTATGTTTGTATGTATGTATGTATGTATGTATGTATGAATGTATGTATCTATGTATGTACGTATATCTATTTTTTTAATTATCAAAAACCTTACACTGAGGAGGGAGCCAGTTTCCAACAAAGATACAAGGCTCCATTTTGGGATCTGGTTAACACAGACAAATTCACATTTGGAACTTGAGAAAAGTCTTGTATATTTTTACTTTTCCGCTCACAGATTGCACTTATAATGTACAAATTAGCCTGTCGATTTCTCTTTATGAAATCCCAGTTTATCTAGATTCTCCTTTAAGCATTTAACAAAACCCTGTATGTATGAATGTTTGTATGTATGTATGTATGTATGTATGTATGTATGTATGTATGTATGTAATACATACATACATAACCGGGTTACTGTTAAATGTACCCCTTTCCAAAAGACACGAAATATCCACCGATTGAGTTCTAGATACACTCTGTCTAAAAAATTTCCTATCACAAGAATTTCCAATCACTAGAAAATATGATAGCAGACGTCAGGCCGAAGCGGTGCGTAGTGGGGACCGAACTGGAAACCACACTGTTACGTAACCTGAGCCCAAATTTCAGAAACACCTCAGTAAGCATAGGTGTTCAATACTGCATAGAAAAAAATGAAACGACCTATAGATGTAAGAAAATGATACGAATCACATACTCTTAAAATAAGCGGTGTATCCATACTGCAATAGGCAATAAATTTGTACAATAGTAACCAACAAAGAGTAGAATCATTTTTAAATATGATACTACATTTAAGCGGAGAAGTAAAATGGAAATATCCTCTCGGATT
>NC_043000.1:122399507-122437007 GCF_006345805.1 Octopus sinensis | reverse complement strand
TAGAGCGGTAGGAATATGTATACATATGTATACATATGTCACCCTCACCGTCACCGTTACCGACCAAGCTATTAGATGTTATTGCACATCGCTGGTCACAATGCGCTTCGCATTGTTTTAGCCTTCAAATGACGCCACCCCGCTGGCTAAGCGAGCAGGCCAATAGAAGAAAGAATGAGAGAAAGTTGTGGCGAAAGAGTACAGCAGGGATTGCCACCGCTCTCTGCAGGAGCCTCGTGAAGCTTTTAGGTGTTTTATGCTCAATGAACACTCACAACACCCAGTCTGGGAATCGAAACCGCGATCCTACAACCGCGAGTCCGCTGCCCTAACCACTGGGCCATTGCGCCTCCATGTATACACATATATTCATATGTATATATACACACACAGAGACATACACATATATGTGTGTCTTAAAGGAATAGGGATTCAAAATCCAGGCAGATATCTAGCTGGGATTGGAGGATCTACAGAGTTGCCTATATACATCGAATAAATGAAAAAATTTAGAATCGTGTAAAGTAAAAGATTAAACTGTACATTCTTCGGTAGGCAAATCGTGAGTCAGCTTCAATGGATTCCTTGTAGAATGTATTTCTTTACTACCCTAAACATAGAGGGGACAAACAAGGACAGACATAGCTATTAAGTCGATTACATCGACCCCAGTGCGTAACTGGTACTTAATTCATCGACTCCGAAAGGATGAAAGGCAAAGTCGACCTCGGCGGAATTTGAACTCAGAACGTAACGGCAGACGAAATACGGCTACGCATTTCGCCTGGCGTGCTAACGTTGAGAGTATTTAATCAAGACATTATGAAAAAAAAACCCAGAAAAAACGGGGATTATGCATCTACAAAATTTATTTATTCAAGCATTTTCTTCATATTATATTCCGACATGTGTTTCTATTGCATAAGTAATTAAGCGCCCTTTGATATAACAGCATTCTGCATTTAGTTGAATAACATTAAATCAGTTGCAGTATACGGTCAAACCTAAAGGTTAATAAACTTATATAGATTTATCCGAAGTGTTTACCACACGTGTGAATAACGTGAAGTTAACGTAAATCAACTAAGTTCATAAAGGACACTAAGACATTTGCCCAACAAAGAGCTGTGTTGTAATGCAATAAAAAAAGCAACACTTTGATAACATATTTCTAAAGACAAAGAATTCTCTATTCTTCACTATATGTGTGTTTGTTTGTATGTGTATATATATATATATGTAGATAAATATATATAGATATATATATATACATATTGATCTATATATCTATCTATGTATCTATATATCTATCTGTATATATATGTATATGTATATATATATATATATATATATATATATATACATACATATATACTCTCTTTGACTCTCTTTGACTTGTTTCAGTCATTGGACTGTGGCCATATATATATATATATTGAAGTTAATCTCTCTATATATATGTAATTATGAAATAGCGCAATACGGTAGTATTGCTTCCCAGTATATTATCGGCTGCTTTTCCAGTATATATTGCTGCATTGTTGTACCACTATTATATATATATATATATATATATATATATATATATATATATATATACACATACATACACGCATATGTACATACATGCACAGAAACGCACACGCACACACACTCACACGCACAAACACACTCATTTATATCGGTGATTATCTGACTTTGCTGGAGGTATTACGAAATCAACTTTGGCAGAATTTGAACTCAGAACGTAAAGACGAAGGAAATGCCGCTTAGCATTTTGGCTGGCGTTGCTAACGATTCTGCCAGCTCGCCACCTTACCGATTTATTATACTGATTTCAAATTTTTGCATAAGGCCAGCAATTTTGGGGGAGGGGCAAGTCGATTACATCGATCGCAGTATTTAAATGGTACTTACTTTATAAACCGCGAAATGATGAAGGGATGAAAGGCAAAGTCGACATTCGGCAGAATGTAGTCTCAACGCACAAAGGTGAAGGAAATACCTATTTCTATTTCTTTACTACCCAGAAGGGCCTAAGCACAGAAAGGACAAACAAGGACTGACAAACGGATTAAGTTGATTATATCGACCCAAGTGTGTAACTGGTACTTATTTAATCGATCCCGAAAGGATGAAAGGCAAAGTCGACCTCGGCGGAATTTGAACTCATAACGTAACCGCAGACGAAATACCGTTAAGCATTTTGCCTGGTGATGTTAATGATTCTGCCAGTTCACCTCTTTAATTAATAATAATATTACTTGAATAACTCAGGAACTTAAGTCTCATTCAATACGATTTGAATACCTATGACGTTGCTGCTTCAACGGCATAACCCAGCGTTTGTTTCCTTCCAGAAAGCGAATCAATCAGTGTTTTGTTTTTACACAAACTGCATTCAGGTGAATATACTACGTCAGTTTTGTTTTTATTTTGAAGTGACTAGTTGTCAATTAATGTTAGATTTGGTTGTTGTTTTTTTACAAGTGGGGTAGGTAAGTAGATGCACAACTTGGACGTATTTTATCGGTTTGGAAGAGATAAAAGCAAAGTGGATATTAGAAGGTTTTGAACGCGAAGATGAGAGAAGAAAGTGACGTCTGAATTGCATTGACTTTAACACTTTATTTCTTTTAACAATGCATCGATTAACATTCTTTTATATAGTAGTGAGACTTTATTGTGACTTCCTTGCAGTCATCATTGTACCAATGTCAATATAAAACTTTAAGCTTTTAACCCCTGCTATAAACTCTGCTATGAACGTGCGCAAGCAATATAATAACGTCTAGATGTTTTACGGCATCAAATACAATCGAGAGAAACATATTTTCATCTCTCAAAAATTGATATATTCATAGCAAAGTCTGCTTTTTGCAGACTAGAGCAGTTAAATCTTCCAGCTGTCCTCACTGAACTTTTATCATATTTTGCAATTTGCTTCGAGAACAAACAAAGTAAAGAGCCACAAAATAATATATAACCTTAATCTTCATCCAGTGTTATTTATTGTTAATAGCATTATTGGTTACTTAGTAAAATAATGGTAGCTACAGGTAACAAGACCTTGGAATAGTTGAAACATGTCTCAGCTGAAGTTGCTAAAGATCTTTATATCTATTAAATTACTACTTTCTCTAAAATCTTGACTTCCGGTTCTTAAGTTACATCGAAAATATTATAGGTCTGAGATGTAATATGTATGCAGACATCTTTTCCTCGGCAGTCTACCACTTACTTTCTATATGTATGTATGTATTTATATATATATATATATATATATATATATATATATATATTATATATATATATATCCGCGTGTGTGCCAGTAACTGCAGAACGGTTTTCTTAACAACTATATTATATATGAGAACTTGTTGTATATAAGAACTAATGCTTTCAAATTGGTACAATGACATCGAGTTCGGCGAAGGGACTAGTCGATTACATCGACTACAGTAGTCAACTGGTACTTGTTTGATCGACCCCGAAAGATGAAAGGTAAATTCGACCTCAGTGAAATTTGAACTCAGAACGTAGGAATGGACGAAAAGCTGCCAAGTGTTTTCCTCTGTGGTTTTACAAATTCAGAAACCCATAGTATAATACTAGGCTTACAAAGAATGAGTCCTAAAGTCGACTTGCTCGACTAGAGGCGGTGCTCCAGCATGGCCGCAGTCAATTGGCTGAAACAATTAAAAGAAAAAAGAATAAAATAATGATAATAATAATAATATAATAATAATAATAATAATAATAATAATAATAATAGTGATTATGAATTTAAGAGGCCGAGCATGATTTGAATCGATTACCAAAATGCATTTGACAGTATTCTCCATATATGGCTCCTGGAAACACCAGTCATGAACAAGGTAGCACCAACCAAAATAATATATGCAAAACAGGCCATAAATAAATGACAAACAGTGCTGTAGTTCCAGACAAAAGAGGAGCTAAAAAAAAACTAAAGCCATTTCCATTAGGAGAGGAATGTTCCTCTCCTTTTTGCCTTTAATTAACATCGTGAACACCTGGATGTGGATGTAACTGCTACGGTAAAACAGTAAACCATCTTTGATTTATGGATGATCTAAACCTGTATGCTGTAAATAATAAACAACCGGATAATTTACTACAGATGTGCATAGATTTACCAAAGATATAAGCATGACATTCTGCTTAGAAAATTGTGATAAAGCAATCTCAAAAAGAAGAAAACTAGTTAAGATTAACAATATCACACTAGATAAATAAAATAAAATAAGAGAATCAAACCAAACACAGATATACAGATACCTAGGAATTAATGAATTGGATGCGGTACAACACACACAGATGAAAGAGTATATAAAGAAGGGATACTATAGATGAATTACGTTAATACTAAAACAGAGCTCAATGCAAAAAACAGGATGATAAGTATCAATACACTAGATGTCTCAGTTGTAAGGTACAGTTCCAATATTGTTAATTCGACACGAAATGAACTAACTAAACGAGACATGAAAGACGGAATTTAGCATTAACCACCCAAACTCTGAAATAGAAATGTTACGTATAAAAAGAGCTAGAGGCCTTATATACCTAGAAAGCTACTATAAAATAACCACCATAGGATTAGAGAATATCTAACTCTGAAACAGGGAAAACTGGTACAATTAGCAGTAAAATATGAGCAAAAGAACCAAAACTGTTTTCTGGAAACCGAAAAATACAAGAAAGAGGTCATAGTACCCGAAAACTACGAAGAAAAGTAGGAAACAAGAAAAGCTGTTAAGCAACTAAAATCTAAGCTAAAAGCTAGGTATAACTTAATTGGCGAAGGCATGAGTATTTGGTTAAGAGTCTCACTGCCCAATGCCTTGGGTAATTGTCTTGTATTAAAACCAGGGCCCCACCAACACCATGTTAGAGGAGTGAATTCGGTTGAGGAAAACTAGAAACTTGTCGCCTATATATGTATTTATCTGTGTGAACCTTTGTGTCTGTGTTTGCTCACTTCTGTCTTGCTTGGCAAATAGCGTTAGTTTCTTTACATCGTTTATCGCGGCGGATTGACAATATAAATACCAGATAAATATTGAATTGGAGTTGTTCGACTAAAATCCTTCAAAGCAGTTTAATGGCCGAAACAAGTAAAAGATAAAAAAGTTTCTTTAAATATACATTATTGCATGAGCTTGTGAGTATGTTCTTACATGGTTGTATAATCATAGATAAATAAAAGACAAATCTCCTTCACATCATACCCTGTCGTCTAAGAGAAAGAGAATACTATCTACATCTGAAACACCAAGAGGAAGGAACGTCTTTCAGAATTATTCTGGTACATTGAAATGGTCCTCGACTCACCGACCACATCAACATGTATTTAGGGTGATTTATACTCTTTCTGTCTTGTTTTTCAGCTAGTAATAAATATATAAATGCCAGGTGTGTAACTTCCCCCGAAGGTATATATATATATATTTAAGCACAATAACCATGAAGGCATCAGGTGTTGGTAGGATACTGTAGGCATGTAAGTACCAAATGCAATTTAAACTCAACTTCAGTTGACTCCAGACTGGTTATAGCGGATCCGTATGTATAAAAAGAACAGAAATGGAGTTAAGAACGTATGACAGCTGCTTCGATAAAATTTTATTGGTGTATTCATAGATTACATCATAGAATATTACCCACCGTCTTTAGATAAAATTCTAAACAGGTATAAACAGGTGATGATGAATCCAAGCAACATTGTTGGATAATTTGTATTGTAAAGGAAATATCTAAGATTCGAATTTATAAAGAAAATAGGAGAGGCTGTAACGGGTGTGGGAGTGACAGACAAATCAAACGACTCTGTTACTTCAAATCATCTACTTTATTTAGTCTAGAGGCAATGTCTATGAGAGCGTACAAGAATTACAGATATTCGGTAGCCATGAGATGTTCTTAACGTCATTTAAGTCAGGCAATTAAGAGAGATGACAGAAAGCAAACCTCAGGGCAGCAGAAAATCATACAATTGTCATCATTTTTTCACTCACCTTTCTGCAGAGTCTACCCGACCCAATCATCACATGAATTGGCAGACAAGCCCTCACTCAGGGAAAGTTACATACATATTGGCTAACCTAACCTTGTTTAGTCCGCCAGTCGATGAAGTCTCCCGGAGCGTGGCCGTGATTGCGTGCATAAAGCTAATTGGGACCACATTTGAGAGGTGGGTGGCAGGCTGTGAAAAAAATCATTCGAACCACCTTTAAGAATGTGATCTGTTGTTACATTGTCAAATATGCTACCCCTTCCTGACGCCACACACTCACCCAAATAAAAACACATATACACTCTTGATAATTTATTTCATCTTGAATATACTCACAGCACAGAATTTTCGAACACAGTTTTGCCTCGTGTATTATCTAAGAATTTAGTAAATGCAAGCTGCAGACATACATACTCCATGCACATATCATCCTATTTACTCACACACAGAAAAAAGAAGAAAAAAAACATGCAACACACTCATTGAAACAGACAGAAGTACATATATATATATATATATATATTTACCTATTTAAAAATATATTGCGGTAAATATTATCTGAATGTAAAATTTTACTCTTGTCTCCAAATTTTACATTATTTTGCTCTTAGTATGTTTATTTGCTTAAATATATCGTCACAAGACTTATAAACACTGAAACAAATAGCAAGATGGAGATGTCACATCAACACAGTGGAAATTCATAAAATACACAAGTATATGTAGTTTATTTAACCTGTAATTTTCCAATCAATTCCAGTTTGTCTTCGTTTGTAATGTACCAATTAGTGATAAACTGATTCTTTATTTCAATTCCTTGCTGTGTTATGTTCCATCAATTTTTCAAACGTTCTTTATCTTTAGTTTTCAAATCACGCCTGTTTTGCAATGTGCAGTATAATGACTTGAATGCTACCCTAGTGTCTTGCCTAGGTCTTGTGTAGGGATCTTTTCGATTTGAACGGCAGTTTTTCTAGCGGTGTCATATGAAATTTTCACCCATAATTATAACCCTAGTATCGATCTATTGCATTTTAATCTCTTTTAGGGTTAGGGTTAGGGGTGGGGGAAGGGTATCTTTTTTTTTTCACAAATGTAAATAAACTCAATCTGTTTCTTAAACGAGGGACATATTCATACGGCACAGAATGCTTTTTAACTCAATAGACGTCACTGATTGGTTGGAATTGCAGAAATTGAAGAAAAACAACAACAAATATATTACAAACTATAGAAAGGGATGTGAGTTCGAGTCTCACATAGATAGGAACATCTTTTTCTTTTTCTGTCGAGTGCTTTTATGCACATTTATTAGACTATTTTCCTTACTTATTGCACGGTAATCGCCACAAGTTTTAAACTTATATAAAACTACCGTTATTATATAAAAAAATATATATATGACACATATATATATATATGTATGTGTGTCTGTGTTTGTCCCCCACCATTGCTTGACAACTGACGTTGGTGTGTTTACGTCCCCATAACATAGTGGTTCGACAAAAACGACCTATATAATAAATACAAGGCTTACAAACAGTAAGTCCTGGTATCGATTTGTTCGACTAAATGCAGTACCCCTGTATGGCCACAGTCAAATTACTGCAACGATATAAGAATAAAAAAGAATAAATTGATATATATATATATATAATCTCCAACTAATCTTTAAAATGAATTTTTTAAAAACGCATTCTTTCGTTAGAGCAACCTAAATTTGGTGCATATGCTCACACTAAGATCATTCATATGCAGTTTAGTTTGTAACATAGTTAAGGTATGATTAGATAATACATCCTTGTGACTGCATGAGTAGAAGTCAAATAATGGTTGGTGCAATTCTGCATCCCATTGAAAAGCTCCTCTTCTCTTATTCTCTTCCATTCAAGCACTGCAAGGAGGATAACAACACGTGATGAGTTATCTCAACTTTACATTTAAGGGTGCTCAGCTTCATCTTAACAAATTCGCCGGCAACGCTTATTCTTAAATATTTAATGCTTTGCAAAAATTCGAATCTTATAGAACTAGTGATATGAATGACTGGATTTAATTCCCTAAAGTTGAACTCAAAAGAATGATATATTAGGCGCTAAGGTTCTATGTCAGATGAACTGACTTCTTTAAGTTTATGAAACAGCGTTCTTTTCATAGGGCTACAATGCAGATTCATATAAATAGAGGCATAATATAATGCAGTGAATACCCACAAATAGTATTATGACATTGATTTATGCTTTCTCCTGTGTACAGAGGTAGTGCAAATATAGGTAGTATTTCAATTATAAACTAAGGAATATCGTATACAAACTGTTATCAAATATATATTTCAGATAAAAACGAAATATATTCAGAAAAGCAAAATCTAGAGGTTATATTGATTCAATATTGAGGCGGCGAGCTGGCAGAATTGTTAGCACGCCGGGCGAAAAGCTTAGCCGTATTTCGTCTGCCGTTACGTTGTGAGTTCAAATTTCGCCGAGGTCGACTTTGCCTTTTATCCTTTCGGGTTCGATAAACTAATTACCTGTTACGAATTTGGGGTCGATGTAATCGACTTTATCCCTTGGTCTGTCCTTGTTTGTCCCCTTGTTGGTAGCAAAGAAATAGGTATTTCGTCTGTCGTTACGTACTGAGTTCAAAATATGCCGAGGTCGACTTTGCCTTTCATCCTTTCGGGGTCGATAAATAAAGTACCAGTTTCGCACTGGGGTCGATGTAATTGACTTAATCCGTTTGTCGTCCTCTCTGTGTGTAGCCCCTTGTGGGTAGTAGAGAAATATATATATATTGATTCAATATTTTGTAATGATTGATATAACAAGAGCTAAGAAGCAAATTTCATTATACAGAAAACATATTGCTTTCAAATTTTGTCACAGTGCTAGCAATTTCGATGCAGGATGGATGCTTATAATATCGATCCCAGTGCTCAAATGTTACTTATTTCATGGACCCCACAAAAGGAGGATAAGCTGCTGGACCTTGGAAGAATTTGAACTCAGAACGTATAGGTGGACGAAATGTCGCTAAGCATGTTACCTCTTTCTTTCTCTTTCTTTATTGCCCGCAAGGGGCTACACAGAGTGAAGACAAACAAGGACAGACAAACGGATTAAGTCGATCATATCGACCCCAATGTGTAACTGGTACTTATTTAATTGACCCGAAAGGATGAAAGGCAAAGTCTACCTCGGCGGAATTTGAACTCAGGACGCAAAGACAGACGAAATACCGCTAAACATTTCGCCCTGCGTGCTAACGTTTCTGCCAGTTCACCCCCTTACTATTACATATAAACATATTAAAATATTGTCGCGTAAATAACTTGATGATTTTTCTAAATACTTTATAGTTTTAAAATAATAAAGCAAAGAACAAACAGACATATGCAAGGAGAATAGCAACCTATCAACGTAACATTTGTACAAAAGTAGTATTTCGAACAGGCAATGTAAATAGAACAGAAGTGTAAATTGTGAAATATATTTACAAAAATACAGCTGTTTGATATATTATGTTGTCGGGATTGTGTGAAACTAAAGTATTTGAAAGGCTGCTCAGGTACTTTGTAAACCGTTTTGCTAAAGCAGAAAATAATCTTATTTAATTCTGACATTACGTACTTTATCTATATCTTAATAGAAAGCTAATTTATTGCATAGAACGTCTATGAATTTTAGGGGAAGTATAATGCAATGAACAGCAAGCGAGAGACACTTTTGTCATCTCCATTGCGGCTGAACTGAAATCTGTGATACTCAAGGTGTTGAGTACATAATGCAAACCCAAGGTAGAAAATATTATTAACCAAACAGTATTGAAACTAAGGAAATGTACTTGCATAGCAAGTGACCTGATCTGAGATCGTGTGCTGGAACGAAAACAATTGCAGCGTGGAAGGTGTTTATAAGCCATTTAAGAAACACACAAAAACCGTTAGATTCCCTTCAACATTCAAATTTAATTTGTCAAAATATTTTCGTCGCTTTGAGACCACGACCTGTTCACTGACAAAATTCCATGCTAATGAAAAATATGTTATAAAAACATTGCCCCCATTTTTGTCTTCTACTTAGTAAAGCAACATCAGCTTAAACGACATATCAGAATACTTACCTATTATTACAAACAAATATTATGTTTGACTCTAGGTTTCAAAAGCATTTATAAGGCCCGTGCACGTTCCTTGTATGCGGTGTATTGCATACAGTCTAATTGAGTTTCATTTATTCGCCGATGTGTGTAGGATACGAAAAATTGCTGTCTGACAAAGTTCATTAACACGCCTTTGTCGTGGATGGGAATTGACCAGCATACTCATGATGGCGACAATAATGTTGTAAGAGTCTGTAGCGAGATCAATCTCTAGTATGGCATCCTGGAATCGACAAGCCTTTTATAGGGTTAGGGTTAGGCTCCACACGGTAATGTTTAATGAGACATCGAAGGAGCGGCGTCCAGTGGCATAATCGGTGACCCAGGTCAGTGAAGCAGCCTTCTTCATTAGATGATGGTGCAGTGTTGTGGAATAGTGCATATAGCCTGACGCGGCGCACAAAACTATGAATATCAGCCCGGGTCTGAAATTTGTTACATGATGGTGTGAGGCGGATGAAGCGCAGACCCTTACCGATTAGAGAGCGCTCCGCCTCAGAGAGAAGAAGATCAGGAGGAATGGTAACAACAGATTGAAGTGGGGAGAGGGTTGATGGGTTAGATATGGGAGGGTGGCGGGAGGGGTAGTGGGGATAGTGGAAAGCTGGGAAGCAATGGAAGCAATGAAAGCTGGGAGGAGAGAGAGGAGGTGTAATTCTGTGGGAGGTTGTAGTGACGGTAAGCTTGAGGTGAGGGTGAGGAGGAGTGAATCGGGGAAGTGTGGTTGTAGTTGCATCGGGTGTGACAGAATGAAAAAGTCAGTGGAGTTTATGTTGTTTAGTGCGCGCAAGGAACTCGTGGAAATAATGACGTAAATGGATTATGAAGCGTAGAGTGGAATGTGCAAAGGAAGATGAAAGAGAGGAGAAAAAGGTGGAATAAGCGCGAGGCAGATGGCGGTCGAGGGTATATATTTTGGAGAGATTAGAACGAATGGCGGCACGCATAATGCGGTAGGATCTAGTACCGAGTATGAATAGGGTGGCAGAAGCAGAGTAGAAAGTGGGGGAGAAATGAAGGCGGTAACCTCTGGGGATGAAGTGGCAGTGAAGGCAGCAACTGAAAATTGAAACGTAGCTAGAGAAGCATATTTTTTTGAAAATCAGCGGGGAAAGATTAATAGAAGGTTAAAAGAAACGAAAAAGAAGTGTGAAAAGGTGTTTCTTTAGGCGGTAGTGAAGATGGATGAGGAAGGATTTGTTATCGGGCATGCTGGAAAAAGAAGAAAAAAGAAAAAAGAAGAAAATGAGAGAGAAAGGTAAAGTAATGATGTGCGGAGTATAAAAGTTCCAAAAATTCAAAAGTTGTGAAGAGAAGAAAAAAAGAAGAAAAGGAGAGAGAAATAGAAGAAAAGAAGAGAAGACGAACAGAAGAAGAAAAGGAGAGAGAAAAGCAAAGTAACAATGTACGGAGTAAGAAAAAACAGAAAGTTCAAAACAGTTCAGTCGTATGTTGTTTTTATATCCTGAGTGCATATTTCGCACCCACTTGAATTCGCTTATGATAGCATTTCCTATGGAGAACTAGGAGCCATAGTCAACAGATTTCGTAGTTCAATAAAAATTTAATTGGAAAATTCGAATCTGATTTCTTATAAAAAGATGTAAAAACTTAACCTGCCACACTAGGTTATTTACATAATCTGCTTAGTTTTTAAGGTCTTTGAGATCAATATATTTCGCTATATGAATGTGGCCGACTGGCATAAATTTGCTGTCTCCATATCGATATCTCAATTAAACTCAATTAAATTCGAATGAAATTATCAGCTCGATAACAATTCTCATTTCACAACATTTCTCTTTCTCGTGAGATTGTGAGTAGGACTGAATGAATGATCACGGTACGTAATTCTGTTGTAGTTTGGTTACAGCTTCTTAAACAAGTGGTCGCGGCAACCGTGAATAACTCGTACTGATTGCACGAAGTACTTTAAAATGTTCACTATTGGTGATAGATCCCATCCCCGAACAGTAGTGTATTGTCCATTTCTGTGTGAATAACTTCAAATTTCTCTTCTGCAACCACAAACCTCTATCTATCGAAAGGTGGCGAGTTACTTAACTGTGGTGATCTTTGCATTTTTAACATACTATAATCATTATAGGCAAAGTTTATTACTTCAACATCTGTTCATTGCAGCACTGCGATTTTGTTCTCAATCCAGCATAAAATAACTTTCTTTCATTATACGTACAAATTCATGAGATTTACCCAACTTCATCTTGACAGATGAAAAAGGACAGCATGATAAGAGCTGCATCACGAAATATTGTTCAATGATACTGAATCAAAACAGCGAAAGAAAAAAAACGTCTAACAAAAACCGAAGAAAAAAAAACAGTTGAATAATAGTGGCGAGTCATTCTGAAATAGCCAAACTCTTTGCAGGAGTTTGGTTATTTCACACCTGTTACTTGTTTAGAACAACTGGAAATAAAGTACAGATTATTAGCCTCATATTGTCCTCACGGTTGATGCATTGTATACAGTACATTGCTCTTAAATAGTGTTACTAACATATATATTATAAAGACACAAATATTGTGTGAGACAGATGCATACACATATACATACATACATCATGTATATATATATATCGTAAAATGTGACTATTCCTAACAATAACACTATATATATATATATATATATATATATATATATATAATAAATATAAGGGTAGCAAAAAAAAAAATATATATATATATATATAGTAGAAATATGTTACAAAAAGAAAATATAAAATACACGTGGAAATGTATGGGGAAAATATGAAAAATCCACGAAAAAGCATATTGTAAATAAAAAAAGAAAAGGCTTTTTTTTATGAAAGGTAACGACAGATATATACATTTAGATGGACTGAGGTAGTAATAAAAGTAAAAGTCATTATTATGAGATGATTAAAAAGTCAGAAAGAAAAGCATACCATGGTTTCTGCAAAGCTATTCATTGCTTTGAATAAACACCGGCTAATACACTGTCAGGTCTAATAGTTCCTGAGAAAAAAAAAACATTTGTAAGGGACGTAAGTGTTCTGGATTATTTGTAAGGGAGGTAAGTAGTTCTGGATTTAGTTATAGAGTTGTAATGTGAATGGCGTAGGGAGTGTATAGGGGTTAGTGGTTTTAATTGATGGGTTAGTGGTGTTCTGTATTTAGTTGTGTGTTCATATTTAGTTGGGGGAGATATTTATTGATGGAAAATGCCTCTTAATTCAACCTTTGTTGCATCGTGGTGTTCTGTGAACATTGATAGAAGGGGAAGATTTGGAAATTAAGATTAAGATTCCTGGCACGCATTTCTATGTGTTCACTAACCTGTAACTGTCTGTGGGTGGCGGATTTGCTCTTTGTGAATGGTGGTTTTTCGATGGAGTGCAATTTATGTTTGTCCAATATAGCGGTTACCACACCCTAAGCATGTCATGGCATAGATTAGATTTTCAGAGGCGCAGGTGAAATTTGATTTGATCTTAAATATTTCTCCTTGTTTGAAGTGAAATTCTGAACCCTCCAAAAGGTGGGGGCATGTTCCACAGTTAGTACGCTCACATTTTTTCACTTTTGGCTCTGTTGTTAGTGGATACAGTCTTGCGCTGGTTAATATTTTTTTCAGTGACTTCGGTTGTTTTTTGCTTTTTATAATTTTGTATGAGCTTAAAATTTCGTTCATTTTGTCTGCTGTGAGGATGGGAAGATTTTGGGTGATAATGTTGAAGGCCTCGTTGCTTCTAGGGTTATGTGTGGAAATGTACGGGAGTATTTTTAAGTCTGGTTTGCCTTAACATTTGTATATCTATTTCCTTAGCTCTTTTAATGCCTTCATTTATTAATGAGATTGGGTAATGTCTTTTAGTTAGTGTTGATCTAAGTTCAAGGAATCTTTGTTCACAAGTATATGTATCCGAAACTATGATACAGATTCTTTTCGCTAGATTAAAGGGTATATTAATTTTTCTGTGTTTGGGGTGGCAAGAGTTAAATAATAGGTATCGTTTAGAATCTGTGGGTTTATAAAAGATATCTGTTTTTATGTGGTTGTTAACTATTTTAATTAAGATGTCTAGTTGTTTACTGTTGTGTTCCATAGTGAATTGTATATTGCTATGTATGTTGTTAAGCATTATTTTGAAATCAAGGAGTTTATCCATGCTGTCTTTCCAAAGTATGAAGCAATCATCCAAATATCTCTGCCAGTTCCCCTTTAAATAGCAATTAAAAGAGGCGCCATATTTTTCTAGTGATGATTGGTATAACCTGAGTTCTAGGTAACCTATTACAAGGTTTGCAATCACTGGAGCAGCTCTGGTTCCCATTGCAATTCCACATTTTTGTCGATAGTAAGTTGTATCGGACATGAAATAATTGTTCAGCAGGATGAATTTGAGTGCTTCAATTATAAAACTGTGGTTAATGCGTCCAGGGATCTCTTCTGGGTATTTTTCTAGCCAGATTGTGATTGATTCTATACCATAGTCGTGTGGGATATTGGTGTATAGATTCACCACATCGAAAGATACCAGCAGAGTTCCTTCCTTTACTGTCTTCGGGAGGTGGTTCAGCATATCTAGGTCATCCCTGATAAAGCTTTTCACATATTTTAAAAACGTAAATATTTGAGTAATATGTCGAGGAAGTTGCTCAAACGGTGGGTTACACAAGAAGGGCCAGCTACGATGGGTCTCAGTTTGAGGTCAGTAGGGGGGGGCATTAATGCATAGGCTTGTAGAGACTTTGCAGGCTTCACAAATGTGTGGATCTTTATGTATTTTGGGTAATTCGTAGAATAGACTAGGACTGTATTTAAAATTGGATAAATAGTCTATTTCATGTTTAGTGAGACCCCGCATTTTTCTTGCAAGATTCCCGATATTAAACTGTGTGTTGAAACAGATATTGTTGTATTTCGGGGTGGTATTCTTTTTAGCCAAAGAACCACAGGTACTATGTATTCGTTCTTTACTCTTTTATTACTGTAATTATATTGACTTATGTCAATTGTCCGGAAACTTTTCTCCATACATCAATGACTTCTTCAGCGACACATGAACTAAGTGGAGAGCGAATATATAACGCGTGAGATTAGTTGGCATAAGAAACACAAAACAAATTACCGCCCGGAAATACAACAATGTACACACTCACACACACACAAACATACATACACATATGGGGATGCCTAAAAGACAAAGTCTACACTATGAAACCTGCAACAGTCACTGATTTGAGAACAACCATTGAACAAGAATGCACACAAATATTAAACTAATTGGTTTTGTGATGTTTGCGATTCCATTGCTTTGCTTTGTCATCGGTGCCTGGAGCGGAGCGTACGTCAGTTTGGAAACAGGTGTTGAAAAACCAATAAAATCATGTCTGTAGATTCTATTAAATTTTGAAAATGAAATGTATTTTGATAAACATCTATTTTACGATTATTTAAAGTGTTTATACATTTTGGGGACACTCTGTATATGCGTGCATATGTATGGCATATAGATTACTACTTTTCTTTCAGACAAGTTAGCGTTGAGACAGTCGTGTCAACTTCCTTTTATTAAAGACGCTTCTAGTCTGGTGCAATGCCATTCCTAAATTACGCATTCCAAACTGTTCTCAAAATTATAATCTAGAGCATTATTACTGCGGTCTATTATAGAAAGCAACAGAGAGTAGGAAAATGATTACAATTGAAATCAACGTAAAGTTAAGTCGCTACAAATCTCTTAATTTATGTCATATTTACCGCGTCTGCATTTTGATTTCAGTGTTCATACAGCTATTAATTAGGCCCCAGAAGATATATCTAGGTATCTAGTTATATCTGGATTTCTAGATTGTTTGATGGTGCTATAAAGTAACATTGTATTCTGGCTAGTTATATATTATGTAGTACTTGATAACATAATCGATTCGCTGCTTGCAGGCGCTTGGTTAATCGACAAGAAATCTTATACTGGTTTGCCCGTTCTAAGTTTCACAGACATAATATTAATACCGGGATTAACCAAAGCCTTTTTTTTAGAATTCCTTACTACTCAAGGTATATTGCTTCAATATACAATCGGTAGCTTCTTATTCAGATAGTGATGTCGAAAAATTTTCGATAATCTTATAGACTTAGGAAGGTTATGACAGAAACTTTAACATCAAACAATATAAAAATATATAGAGTTCTTCATAAAAATATAAAAACCAAGCATAATTATAGCTTCTACACTCATATATGCATATGAGCGTGTATGTGCATATATATATATATATATATTTATATTATATAGTGGGTACTATTATTCAGAGGTACCGCACGCTAGGAAGGACTTTTGCAGTCAAAACTACTCAAATAAACAAATTGTACGGAAAGCAAAACTTCAAAGCAAGTAATTTAAAAACAGAATTTGGTTACATATCACCTGTGATTTCGCAATCAATGCAGAATATGCATTCTATGCTCTTCAGTGCAACGAACTCAAGACATATAAGAAAAAAAAACACCATTACATACCCGACAGCCAACCGTAGAATTCGCCGCATCATGTACGGATGTTTATCTTTACATATCTATGAAAATGGCGGGCTTATTCGCAATGCATTTCGGTAACAAACTTGCCTACTCGGCACAAAAATTCAGTATTGAACTATTCCGGTGAAAAATATCAATTTGAAAATAAGGATAAAATCTTTATAAGAAATTATCAGTAGTTAGCGTGAAAAACCTCGTAAGAGAAAAAATCTGTAAATTTTTCCACTTTGAAAATATTTATTTATATTATATAGAGAGTACTATTATTCATAGGTACCGCACGCTAGGAGTGACCTTTGCAGTCAAAACTACTAAAATAAACAAATTGTACCGAAAGCAAAACATCTTATATGTCTTGAGTTCGTTGCACTGAAGAGCATAGAATGCATATTCTGCATTGATTGCGAAATCACAGGTGATATGTAACCAAATTCTGTTTTTAAATGACTTGCTTTGAAGTTTTCCTTTCGGTACAATTTGTTTATTTTAGTAGTTTTGACTGCAAAAGTCCCTCCTAGCGTGCGGTACCTCTGAATAATAGTACTCTCTATATAATATAAATAAACATTTTCAAAGTGGAAAATTTACAGATTTTTTCTCTTACGAGGTTTTTCACGCTAACTACTGATAATTTCTTATAAAGATTTTATCTTTATTTTTAAATATATATATATATATATATATATATATATATATATATATATATATGTGTGTGTGTGTGTGTGTGTTTGTGTGTGTGTATGTATGTGTGTGTGTATGTATGTATGTACTTATGCTTTAACGTGCATATATGTATATATTTACACACATAACAAACATATATCTATCTATATTTATATATGCCCACATATGTACATGTATATATATATATATATATATTATATATATATATATGCATATGTCTGAATCGTTAGCACGCCATGAAAAATGCTTAGTGGTATTTCCTTCGTCTTTACGTTCTGAATTCAAATTCCGTCAAGGTCGATTTTACCTTTCATTCTTACGGGGTCGATAAATTAAGTACCATTTAAGCACTGGGAGCGATGTTATTGATTTACCCATCCCCTAACTTGCGGGCCTTGTGCCAAAGTTTGAAACCAATATATATATATATATATATATGTGTGTGTGTGTGTGTAACGTAGTTGTATGCTGTCAACCTAATGTGACAGTCCCATGAGAGGGAATAATACTACTGCTATTTAGCCCTAGGAAGCAGCACCTATTCTCGCCGTCAGTGAAACATTTCCTGTGTCCTTATGTTTACAAGGGGGAGATAAGCACCCCCACCAACCGAAGCCAAAATCTAGAGACTAGTTTCTGCGTCATTGCTCGTCTTCAGTCTGGAGTAGCATACCTTGCTAGTTGGAGATGCCTATCTAGCCCTTGTAAACATAACAATTCTAATGAAATACATTCACTGATTTCAAAAATAAAAATAATACATTTCTAAAACCTCTCATTTCTAAATCATCTTGCATCGCATCGCTCCCTCTCGGGTGGGATAAAGTACAACTGGCTGTGGTGCATCCCTCTTTGTGGATGTGTCTCGTGAGGGGCTTTTACGATATGACCGTAGGTATATTCCATTTTCAGTCTCTATCATTTGTCATACACTCGATGAATACTGAAGGATTTCTGAGGTCTATCCAGCGACAATTCTAAAAAATACTGTGGATGACGTTAGATAGCCATGGGCAGAGAAAGTGCTTCATATACACACATACACACACACACACGCACAGAGAGAGAGAGAGAGAGAGAGAGAGAGAGAGAGAGAGAGAGAGAGAGAGAGAGAGAGAGAGAGAAGAGAGAGAGAGAGAGAGAGAAAGAGAGAGAGAGAGAGAAAATTCTATATATATATATATAAATTTCTGTACATATAGAAATGATTCCCTATATGAATTTGCTCTTCAGATTGGATGCTCCGATGAATCTATAAAATACTGCACCACACTCAGCTCTGATTGTAATGCGGCTCATAGCACAAACAGCTGTTAGCTAATGATGTACTTCGCATAATATTCTCTTCCTTTATCATTCATTCAATTTCACATTACGCTCTGTACTCAACTATTTCATTATTCTGAACCATATGTATCTTGTGATCTAACGCCAGGTTAATACTATCGCTATACCTAAACGAAACATTAATATGTGTGCATCGTGTGTGTGCATCGTGAGTGTGCATCGGTATATCTTTATGCTTTCGTACAACAAGAAACGTACCACAACTCGCGTGCATATATATATAGGATAATACAATCCGAAACAAACACAATAAAGTCACTTTATTTAGAAAAGAAACAAAACCAATCATTAAGCGTAAGGATAACTCGCATCGACCATGGAACAACACCAACGTTGTCAGAATGGCTCTACTGGACTATAGTAAAAGATTAATCACACAAGAGCAAACAGGCTAAGATACATCACATCCTCACGGAATTCTAAGCAAGCGAATAATTTCTAATGCATTGAAATCTATCTAACGGTCGAATAATATTTTTTCATGCCCGAAAGGTTTAGAAGTATTGTTCTATTTGGAGTCGGTCAACGGAACTAGAACGTTAAGTTATCTATTTTACCACTAAATCTAGTTGGCCTTAACATAGGTTATAACACACGCTCACACACTCAAATACACACACACACACACACATATACACATACTGAAATATACACACAAACACACATCCAACTATATATTATTAGGTATGTATGTATAGATATGAATTTGCGAGTTAAGAGTGCACACAACACATAAATACACTCACACACAAACACACACACACACACACACAAAGGTAGACAAGCAAACATTCTTATATAGGGATATTTGTTTGTATTACATATATGTGTGTGTGTGTGAGTGTGTATGTGCAAGTGTGTGTGTATGTGAGTGAGTGATGATTGAGTGTGCGTGTGCGTGTGTGTGTGTGCGTGTATCTTCAAGTCAGCACTATATATATATATCGTTGTTGACAGTAAATAAAAGAACAAGACAATGGGATGTTGAATGAATACTGAAAAAGGCAATGAAGAAAGGAAATAGAAAATTTGAAATGGTTGAAGAGATTTATAGAAAAAAACAAAACAAAAACGGAACGAAAGAATGAACAAAATAGTGGGAGTAAGAAGGGGCGATAATTAAGTGATGTTGCAGGGAAGCGAAAAGTGTGAAAGAGTGTGTTCTGTGAATCATTTCTTGTTGAGGTAAATGTTGTGGTAAGAATCAAGTAGGCGTCAGATCGACGCTGTAGACAATGAACAAGAACTGAAATAGCAAAGGAAATCAGGCGAAAGATAAAGTATAATTGCTGAGAGGATCTATGATCATAGCCTGTATATTTAATTTCTTAATAGATTCAAAACAATCATAGAATACATAATAAAATCTGTACTTTTATAATTTGTTATTATTTATGTAATCATTTTTCATAAATGAAATTTCTCTGGAAATACGAGTAAGAACTACTTTTTAGTAATCGCTGAAAGAAAGGTGAAAGTAGAATAAAAATCTTGGAATGAGATTGATTCTACATAAAACTAGTGATTTAGGGAAAATACACTTTATTTAGAGTTAATATTTTTCTTACCGGTATTAACGTGAAGTTGTTACCAGAAGTTGATACCAGAGGGCGTACACTCTTCTACCCTGATGTAATCTCTAGGGATACAGGCATCCAACAACAGACTCTCCGTAATGCTATGATGGACCGTGAAGTCTGGCGTAGCATAGTAAATTCCATTTCTCGAACAGGGTCGAACAATGATGATGATGAAGTTGTTGCTTATTTGTTTGTTTGTTTGTTGAGCGAAGCGGTCTTCGTGGGAGAAATTCGAAACGTGGTCCTTTGCTGTTCGTAAGACCCGCAGAAGAGAAAACAGGTCAACCCGCGACACCGAGAACATCGACGGATGGATGAATGTGCATCCAGGCTCAGCGGTTGCGTAGGAAGTCGGGGACAAGAAACAGGAAGAAAGAGTGAGAGAAAGTTGGAGCGAAAGAGTACAACAAAGGTCGCCATCACCCCCTGCCGGACCCTCGTGGAGCTTTAGGTGCTTTCGCCCAATAAACACACGCATCGCCCGGTCTGGGAATCGAAGCTGCGATCCTCCGACCGCGAGTCCGCTGCCGTAGCCACTGGGCCATTGCGCCTCCACTGAAGTTGTTGCTGAACCAATTGAATTCTTCATCTCCGTATGAACAGTGTTTGCTGAAGACGTACGAATGTATCATTCATTTGCAGACTTAACGAATCAACATCTTCAATGTACAATGTTCTACTGAACTGAACATATTGCACTATTTATTTACAGATGTTTGCTTCGTATTTGCAAATCCCTCTCGCATCAACTATAATTTTCATCATCAGGCCTTCATGGAGTTGATACAGTCAAGTGCTATAACATTCATCTGAGCGTATGAATTACTACAAGACGTTGCCTTTAGTTTGAAATGAAACTAATATATTTGAAAGTAATCTATATATATAAAGCTGAAGTTGTCTGTGTGAGGCAGGTTTGATAGCCTTCAACTAACACTATCTCCTCCGAGACCCTGCAGCGCAAGTTGACCAAAATTGAGAGTATGATAGAAGAAGGCTTGCTCTTCCTCCCGTAGAAGATAAAATTCAAATCGGACTATGTTAAGACCATAAGTTATTTACATCAAAAAGGTGCTTATTTTCTATGAAAATCCTTATATTTTATCATTTTTTGACTGCTCTGTCGCCATTTCTCGGTGTATTTCAACCGGAAAAATGTTCACTTAAAGAGAATAACAAGCTACATAATGCAACATGTTAAATTTTCAAAAATTCTAATTCTAAAGTGTCGAAACAAACTCGAGCAATGCCGGGTGATACTGCTAGTTATGGAATAAAACGGAAAAGTAAGAATTCACCTCTCATTATGAATTCATGGTTTCCATTAGCCAACAAAGTTCTTAAGACCAAAGCAAGTTGCCCATTGCAAAAGTACTTTAGGTATATACTTTGTCGTAGCACTTTGATACTGACAAACGAAAATCAACGATGGTAAACCGTTTAAATAAGAGTTTTTGTATATTTCTGTTTCAGAAATAAAACCTTAATTACATTGACCTTCTTTAATTTTGACAGTGAGTATTCAAGTAGTTTGATGAATTTAGATACATGTTCCGAAACTACAATGCATTTAGATGAGAGCTGCATTGAGTTATCCTTTCAGTAATCTCCTGTAGCAGTATGAACGTGACACAGAATGTGGCAATGCTTAATTTGAGAGGTACGATAGATACATCGGGTGTTTCCATCCAATTTCACTCACAAATTTTAAGCCGATCTGAAGTCATTAAAAAAGATACTTGCTCTAGATTGGAGACTCTTTAAGTCAGTGGGTCCATGCAAATTTGAATTTGTACGGCTTGTTCATTGTTTATAACCATGTGATCATCGAGCTCCCTTATATTTTTCTTTATTGCCCACAAGGGGCTAAACATAGAGTGGACAAACAAGGACAGACAAACGGATTAAGTCGATTACATCAACTCCAGTGCATAACTGGTACTTTATCTATCGACCCCGAAAGGATGAAATGCGAAGTCGACCCCGGCGGAATTTGAACTCAGAACGTAACGACAGACGAAATACTTATTTCTTTCCTACCCACAAGGGGCTAAACACAGAGGGGACAAACAAGGACAGACAAAGGTATTATGTCGATTACATCGACCCCCAGTGCGTAACTGGAACTTAATTCATCGACCCTGAAAGGATGAACGGTAAAGTCGACCTCGGCGGAATTTGAACTCAGAACGTAACGGTAGACGAAATACCGCTAAGCATTTCGCCCGGCGCGTTAACATTTCTGCCAGCTCGCCGCCTATTTCGAGCTCCCTTATATGCTGCAGCCAGTCTTTGGAACGCTCCCCTTGACGTTCTTGCAGTTAGTCGTCGGCATTGGTCTCTAATATATGTCACGTGTAGCAGGTTTGCACTGTTGTTATCTGTCCAGTCATTAATTGTTTCGAACCAAGATTTTCTCTTTCTCCTTTTCGACTTCCATCAACTGTATTGTGAAGAATAGCTTTGGACAGCATACTTAACCATACGATGTAAGCTCTTGTCTTGTTACCTCCTCAAGTAGATATTCTTATCTGTCACCATATTTGTTGACTGGTTGCCTGGTAAAGGCTTTCATTTTGTGCTCTGTGTAAGAGATGCGTAGCAGCCTTCTGAATGCTTGGCTTCTTCGCTCTGTTAGGTGTAATAGTCCAGTCCTCACATCCGCACAGAAGTATTGAACTCACCAGAGATTTGTCTATTCTGTGTCTTGCGAAAAATCTAATAGAATTGCTTATCCATATGGTGTTCAGCTTCATCATGGCAGCAGGAGGAGCTAAATTGAACCTAGTTATCTCTTTTCGACGTTGTCGACTTCGTCAAGTCTACCGCCATTTAACTTAATGTTGGTCGCTTGTTTTGGCTGCAATTGTTAATCAGGATCTTGCTCTTTTCTGGGATGATCTCCATCCCGTATATTC
The DNA here is from genome assembly GCF_006345805.1 of Octopus sinensis. Taxonomy (NCBI): domain Eukaryota; kingdom Metazoa; phylum Mollusca; class Cephalopoda; order Octopoda; family Octopodidae; genus Octopus; species Octopus sinensis. The sequence continues at coordinate 122,413,752 of NC_043000.1, read as the reverse complement.
CTGATAGTTTTTCCTGTCTGGTGGTGAGTTCCTTTTTCTTCCTTAGTTTCCTGTCACTGCTTCGTAGCAGGTCAATATAATTAACAAAGCGCATTTCTTCTCTAGACAATTATAACCTACAAGCTTCCCATAGATGAGTGTAGAATCTCCAGTTATGAACAATATATAATATATAATATCCTGTGGCAATATTATTTTCATGAATTTTAAATTTGCTATACTGTATTAATTCATTCCGACGTTCATTTATTTTAGAACTTGCCTGTCCCACGACATACATCTATGTAAGTCCCTATTTAACTTTTCCCAGTACTTTTGTGTATCTTCGAAGATTTGTGGCTAAGTTACAAAACATCATCGTCGTTAAAATCCTCCTCCTCCTCTTCCTCCTCCTCCTCCTCATCATCATCATCATTGGGTTTTCTTCCATTTGTTGTTGAGTACCTGCCTGGAACCTAGGACAGTTTTCCTATTGTTTCCTCTTGTTCAGTTTCCTATTGCTTCGCTCCCACACGGGGGCTAGTCCGGCGACTGTAACTATGCTCTGGTCTTATAGTATCAAACTCCATAGTTCTCCTGTCCGGCTTCCTTTTGTCATTTTTGTGACAGCGGCTTCGAAACAGTCTCAGCAGTTTCTTGTGCTTTCCCGCCTAAAGTGTCCAATGCATTTAACTTACAGTTTATAATGTAGAAGCTATAGTTTATAAATGGGACGGACAATTCATTTTATATCTAATACCTTATTTCTAACATTAATTTCAGTTTTTATTAGTTTGACTCTACTATAAAACTCTTGTATAATATCTCCTTCACTGTATGATGTATGTGAACAGTTTCGCCTACATCTGGATATTTTTATGGTTGGCACTGTTATAATGATCTAATTTCTGTGTCTCTATATAATTTCATATTCTCATTTATAGTTAACTTTCTCCTTTTATAGGGCCTTTGGGGCATATGTCTAATCCCAGACACATTTTATGTTCTGTTGAATTTATGAACAATTTTTATTAGGTCATCAACTAGGTATTATACCTTGTAAATGCTATTACTACACCCAGATGAGATAGTTTCTAGCTTATCTATAGCATCTAAGCATGGGTTGTTTTATTCAATAGATTTGATAATGTGATCAGAGAGACGTTTCTGTCTTGAAGATTCCTGTTCGTATTAGTATAGGACTGGATTTGATGATTCTATCTTTGCTTTGCAGTGATATTCTTGCTTTGTATTTTGTTTTGTTATGGGTGATGCACTCTGTAAGCTTCTTCGCTGCTATGTAATTCAGAAAGTGTCTAGAATACAAAAGTGAGGAATACTAGTCAGACAAGGCCATGTTTGATGACATCATTTTAATGTTTTCGATAAAGGGCCACGTATCGGGTGTGTAACCCTGAACTCGCCGGTGTTTCTATTTCGGAATATTAACGCTGGTCCTTTCTCGAACAACAATACAAGTGTTGTCTCCTCAGCTGGTCAATGAATATCCTTCCTACTTAATTCTGAGATCTAGTTATATGCTACAAATAAGCTGTAGGTACCTTTCTAATTTTGGAGCTTTCCAGATGTTCGAATTTCTTAAGGAGTTGTTGAGTTCATTACTGGCCATATTCAGTCATATTTGCGCTGCTACTATATATTTTAATTCCTTGTCTGATTGATCTTTTGCGCCTTATTTCGTTATGCTGAATAATTTGTTCCTATATTCTCACACAGTATAACCCATGGTCCGTTGATGTTGGAAGGTTTTGCGGTGTTATGTATTATATTAATAGACAAAATATTATTATTAGAGAAATTAATTTGACTCTCTCTCTTTCTCTTTACTTGTTTCAGTCACTTGACTGAGGCCATGCAGGAGCATCGACTTTAGTTAAAAAAATCGACCCCAGGACTTATTTTTTGTAAGCCTAGTACTTATTCTATCGCTTTATATTGCCAAACCGCTAAGTTACGGGGAAGTAAACACACCACCAGCGGTTGTCAAGCGATGTTGGGGGTACAAATACAGATGCACAAACATACACATGCATACATATATACGTATATACATATATACGACGGGCTTCTTACAGTTTCTGTCTACCAAATCCACTCACAAGGCTTTGGTCAGCCCGAGGCTATAGTAGAAGACACTTGCCTGAGGTGCCACGCAGTAGAAATGAACTCGTAACCATGTGGTTGGTAAGCAAGCTACTTACCACACAGCCACTCCTATCACCAATCGGTTGTGGGTCCGTCTTTGGAAGTCGGATTGTTAAATTGTACTTTGACGTGATTCATGGTTACACTCGATCCTTCAAAGGTTTCCTTGTCACTTCTCTCCTGTATGTTTTCGTTTTGGAGCGACTGCCGCAGTGACAATGTAGAAAGGCCTCCCCGTCATAGACTCAGACAGGTCGGATGAAAAAGTGAGGGATCCGATAAACGAACAGCAGTAGAAATTTACCGAAGTACACGATGATCAGAATGATTTTGTGGGGTTGCAGTTCAGCAGCTAGGTGGGCAAGTTCATACCGGGCTAGCATCGATTTTTGATCGCAGTTGGTTTTATATGGAACCAGCTTAATTCTCTAGTTACCTGGATCTAGCGCTACTCCTTGGTAGATAAGAATTAGGAAGAAAATGTGTTTAGGGAAGGGTGGCAGCTTTACTCAGAAATGAGCCAATGAATTGTGGGCTTTGAGAGGTTGAGAAGAAACCGTAGTTATATACTAATGCAGATCATCCTAGTTATTCCAGAAAACAGTTAATCAAAAGGAAGTGTCTGCTCTTCCAGTTGATATAGAAGTGAGAGTTGCCCGCCGATCAAGAAATAAATCTGGAAATATCAATCACAACATAGTGGCGTTGCGATTCTTTAGCTTGCCTTACGTTGGTGCACTCTGAGGCTGACGGACTTGTAGAAATATACTGACCTTTGGGACGGTTACAACGACAACAAAGTCAAGGCAAAATAGTGTAGGCGCTTTTCAAGCGACATCCCTTTCTGTATCTTATCCAATAGATCGAAGATTAATTGTAGATCAGGTGTAGCCCGATTTTAGATGTGTGACTTCTAGAATGAGACCAAACATATCTATCAGCTGTACAGTTTCCTCTTCTAGGAAAAAATCTCGCGCATTATATAAAGATTCAGGGAAGAATACGGACGAAATGCTCTTTGTATGTCAAGTAGTTTCTACTGGATGATTTTCAAGTCTGTACTATAGCCAGTTGAAGAAGTTGGACATTACCCGTTGAGACAAAGCTATACAGGCAATGAAGTGTCAATCCCTGATACGTTGTGGACTGTGGAGGCACATGGCCTAGTGGTTAGAGCAGCGGATTCGCGGTCGAGGGATCGTGGGTTCGAATCTGAGACCAAGCGTTGTGTGTGTTTATGAGCAAAACACCTAAGCTCCACGCGGCTCCGGCAGAAGGTAATGGCAAATTTCTGCTGACTCTTTCGCCACAACTTTCTCTCACTCTTTCTTCCTGCATCTTCAAGCTCACCCGCGACGGACCGGCGTCTCGTCCAGGTGGGGAACCTATACATCAAGGAAACCGGGAAACCGACCCTTATGAGCCAGGCATAGCTCGAGAAGGAACAAACAAACATTGTTGACGTGTGAGTTTGTGCTGAACTTTTCCTGTCACTTTTGGAAGAAATCTGATTATCATTATTTCCATTATGAAAATAGACGTACCACATTCATTTGGCAAAGGTAGGCGAATACTTTGACTGGGTGATGTTTATGGCTAAAGGAGTTATATGGTTGATTAGTCTGAAATGTTTGAAGAGAGAACATTTCATCACTAGCCATTAACTCAGCTTAATTTAATTACCACCTGAAAAGGGATAGTGAGAATAGAGAAGGCGTTGCCAAGGTTGCTGCGGTTTACGAAAACTGTGTTAGAGTGACATGATAGGAAATGTTGAACGAGCATACTCGAAATATGCATTTCTATGAGGAGCAAACCTGCCACATTTGATAGCTTAGTGAAGGTGCAGTAATCTGTTTGTATCGAGGTCCCTAGAAGTACCGCGGAACTTTTTGAGGTGAAATATTTATCATTATCCTGTTTTTTTGTTCATCTTATTTTTATTCGATATAGACCACCAGGTTTTTTCGTTTTTATCTCGTCTGTGTATTTTCCGCAGAACCTTGGGTTCTGCTAACAAGTTAAATATAACCTCATCATCATTGCGGGCTGCAACAGAGCAGCATCAGCAGCATCAACACTGCCACCATAAACACCAGCACCAGCACCAGCACCACGAGCATCTTCATTGTTATAATATCATCATCATCATCGTCATAGTTGTCGGTGCGTTTTCAAATGTCATATAAGCCATTGCTTCCTTCTAAGTATGCCTGGATATCTGAGTTTTGTCTTTACAGGTGTTGATTTGTGTTGATTTCTTATATGTTGTTCTTTGTTTCTGTTGTTACCTTATAGCTTCTCCTTTTTTTCACATGACATATAAATACTATAAACAAGATCACCGTGATCACCGTGACCGACCAGGCTATCAGATGCTGCAACACATCGCTGGTCACAATGCGCTTTGCATTGTTTTAGCCTTCAAATGACGCCACCTTGCTGGCTAAACGAGCAGACCAACAGAAGAAAGACTGAGAGAAAGTTGTGGTGAAAGAGTACAGCAGGGATCACCGCCACCCCCTGCCGCAGCCTCGTGAATCTTAATGTGTTTTCGCTCAATAAAAACTCACAACGCCTCGGTCTGGGAATCGAAACCGCGATCCTACGACCGCGAGTCCGCTGCCCTAAACACTGGGCCATTGCGCCTCCACATAAACAATATACTGATACTGAATGATAGCTGAAATTTGATTTCGTATTTGTGCATACAGGGTCGGGGATTGCCTTCATTGCCTGTATAGCTTTGTGTCAATGAGTAATGCCCAACTACTTTAGCTGGCTGCAGTCCTGACTTGAAAATCATCCAGTGGAAACTGCTTCACATACTATGTGTTTTAATTAGTTAATTGTTTATTTAGATAATTGTTTCCTACGTGCGTGCCGTTTGAGCTCTGTTAAGTGTTTTAGTGCTCTGTATATACTGTGTGATTCCCTATATATTGTTGGGTAACAAAAGGCGACGAGCTGGCAGAAACTTTAGGACGCCGAGCGAAATGCGTAGCCGTATTTCGTCTGCCGTTACGTTCTGCGTTCAAATTCCGCCGAAGCTGACTTTGCCGTTCATCCTTTCGGGATCGATGAATTAAGTACCAGTTACGCACTGGGGTCGATAAAATCGACTTAATTCGTTTGTCTGTCCTTGTTTGCCCTCCCTGTGTTTAGCCCCTTGTGGTTAGTAAAGATATACATATATTGTTGGGTAACAAGTGCATATGTTATAAGTTTTGTAGTTTTGTGTATTGAATAATATTAGTGGGTTATCAATAGACAATAGATTGGCATAGCAGTGAATTGGCGTATTATCATGCATTATCAGATTCAGCACTTTATGCATGAAATTCAAATCCCGATGGAATCTACTACGTCTTTCATCATTTTAAGGTCGAAATATACAGTACCTGTTAAATACTAGTCTCGATTTACTCAACTCAACGCTTCTCCAGATATCCGTCCTTGTGCGAATGTTATAAATATTATCTAATTCTTTACTACCCACAAGGGGCTAAAGACAGAGGGGACGAACAAGGACAGACAAACGGATTCAGTCGATTACATCAACACCAGTGCGTAACTGGTACTTAATTAATCGACTCCGAAAGTATGAAAGACAAAGTATACTTCGGAGGAATTTGAACGCGGAACATAGCGGAAGACGAAATACGGCTACGCATTTCACTCGGCGTGCTACCGTTTCCGCCAGCTCACCGACTCTGTTATAAAAAATCATCGTCTGATGAGTGTGCAAGTAAGTTGTGCGTCATTCGCCTGCATGTTGATAACGTACAGTATAGACTCACTGAATGTTTGGTGCCGTGTACGGTTCTACTTACAGAAATGAGCAATGCTTATATAAGAATAGTCGTTGCGTTAGTCACTTTAATGTTGAATTCCATTCCCAAAAGGGTTTATTGCAAATGTTTCGTATCATATTTCAGAAAGAATGTAGAAGAAAAGTAGATAATTTTAATTAAAAAGAAGCTAATCTTGCGCAGATGTGTATTACACACAATATATTTTCATATATAGTTCTTTCAAGCCAAGCATATGCTGCTTCTGAGATATTTGCGTAGACTGGAAACCTCCATGTTAATTTTTTATCGGAATTACTAATAGAGGCAAGAACTTATAAAATGAAATCCTATGGGGCCTTGAAGTTTCATAATCCATTTTACTTGTCTCTCAGTATAAAATCTTCTTTGTATTAATGATTTTATCCAGAAAACTATTTTTTTTGCACATGTTCTTGCAATGTAACTATAGTATTTTGTTTAAATATTTTATTCCTTAGAAGGATTACGAAACCTTGAAGAGCATTATGCTTTCTATAATGCTCCATCTGAAAGGTTTCGTTGCTACCATCATACACATCCACTGGTCTGCACACGTTATGCTCGGAAGAAAATTGTAGTGTGTGCACTGTGTTATTGAATTCAAAGTAGTCACTAGGCAATTTAGTGAACTGAGTGGAGACTACCGAGTACTTATATTTTATATATATCTTTTTTAAGGCGGTGAGCTGGCAGAAACGTTAGCACGCCGGGCGAAATGCGTAGCCGTATTTCGTCTGCTGCCACGTTCTGAGTTCAAAAACGCCGAGGTCGATTTGCCCTTCATACTTTCGGGGTCGATTAAATAAGTACCTGTTACGCACTGGGATCGATATAATCGACTTAATCCATTTGCCTGTCCTTGCTTGTCCTCTCTGTGTTTAGCCCTTTGTGGGTAGTAAGGAAATAGGTATTTCGTCTACCGCTACGTTCTGAGTTCAAATTCCGCCGAGGTCGACTTTGCTTTTCATCATTCGGAGTCGATAAATTACACACCAATTGCGTATTGGATCAGTCTAATCGCTTGGCACCCCCACTCCGCAAAATTTCCGGCCTTGTGCCTAGAGCAGAAAAGATTATATACATACTTTTGTTTATTTAATCATCGTTATCCTAATTTGTTCTCCAACTATTATTTGTATTCTTACTTTTATAATCCGCATCGTATATTCTTTTATTATTTTGTTTAAGTCATTTGACTGCGACCATGCTGGACACACCGCCTTTAGTCGAGGAAATCGACCCCAAGACTTATTCGTTGTAAGCCTAGTTCTTATTCTATTGGCCCCCTTTGCCGAACCGCTAAGTTACGGGGACGTAAACACACCAACATCAGTTGTCAAGCGATGTTGGGGAGACAAACGCATACAGAGAAACAAACACATACACACACACACACACATATATATATATATATATATATATATATATATATATTCGACGGGCTTCTTTCAGTATCAGTATCAAATCCACTCACAAAGCTTGGGTCAGCCCGAGGCTATAGTAGAAGACACTTGCCCAAGGTGCCACACAGTTGGATTGAACGCGGAACCATGTGGTTGTTAAGCAATCTACTTACCACACAGTCACAACTGCACCTTGGTGCCCCAGGTGTTCACTTTCAAGACTTTACTCCCTGAGAGTGTTTTGGTCAGTAGTGTCATGTATAGCGACCAGAGAGTATTCGGGGTCTATTAATAATATGGCATTTTATTTCTCGTTGCTCTATTCAATCAGCTGGCAAAATGAGTAGTCCTGCATTTCAAAGGGCGAGCCTCGTCACATTCTGTGTCACACTGAATGTCCCTGAGAATTATGTTAGGGGTACACGTGCCTGTGGAGTGCTCAACCACTTGCACAACAATTTCACGATCAGGCTGTTTCGTTGATCGGTTCAACTGGAGCCCTTATCGTCGTAACCGACGGAGGACCAATAATATGGATACTAGTTATCAACATAAGATTTTAGACAATCAATTGGTAGTTACTGATCTACCGTGTCGAATACAGTCGAAAGCGAGATAAGGTTTCACAGAAAATTACCTCCGAATGGCGCTGCGGACACTCTATAACTGAAGTATCACTGAACAGTCCCTGTTACCTATTACCCAATAGAAATTGTACACATTTCCTTGTACACTTTTCCTTGTAAATAGCTGATAACAGTTACAAATACTTATATGATTAAACAAACGGTTTGCTGAATTGCTCTGTATCGAGGGGTAGATTTCAACCACAGATATAACTAGATGGTGGAGGCGCAATGGCCCAGTGGTTAGGGCAGCGGACACGCGGTCGTAGGATCGCGGTTTCGATTCCCAGACCGGGCATTGTGAGTGTTTATTGAGCGAAAACACCTAAAGCTTCACGAGGCTCCTGCAGGGGGTGGTGGTGAACCCTGCTGTACTCTTTCACCACAACTTTCCCTCACTCTTTCTTCCTGTTTCTGTTGTACCTGTATTTCAAAGGGCCAGCCTTGTCATAATCTGTGTCACGCTGAATCTCCTCGAGAACTACGTTAAGGGTACACGTGTCTGTGGAGTGCTCAACCGCTTGCACGTTAATTCCACGAGCAAGCTGTTCCGTTGATCGTATCAGCTGGGACCCTCATCATCGTAACCGACGGAGTGCGAAAAATAAAAATTACTAGTTGATATTCTTATAATGTCATACTGGCTTATGTTAAAGATACTCAACACGAAAAGAACATTTTCAATGTCTGAGCATTCTATAAAACGCACCATCACCACACAGCTATTCCGACGTATTGTAAATAACTTGATAGAGCCATAGAGTGATTGACGTTAACTGAATCAAAGATAGAATTATTTACTGATATAAAGGATTGATTGAACTAATTGGCGCGAAACAGATTTACGCCTCTGATTAATTATTAAGCAAGGCAAAATATTGTTTAATTTGACTGCATTGTAAGAAATGGTGGGGGATAATTAATTACTTTGTATGAAGTGGAAAAAAATATTTCGCTAAGATTCAATTATATCATCGATTTTTCTTTCGAATATATTTCTTTTGTATTATTCTATTCCTTTCGGATGTACAATATTGTTGTCCGCCATGTTGCTTTGGTGAGTAACACACACAAACAGACACGTCGGCATGTGCACATACACATACTGCAGACACATTGAGAAAAATCATTAAGAAAGGCCTGGAGATAGTAGAAAGAAAGTTGCATTTAGATAAATGGCTTATCTCTAAAGCGTAACAGAAAAATCCATTAGGGCAACAATCAGATGAGTTCGTTAATAGTCAATATCACATAGAAATATACAGAAGTTACAGATCTTGTAATGTTAACGCAGGAGGTGGAGATACCTTGGAATGAAATATTTTAAATACTGACGCTAAATATATTGGATGTTTTGCACAATGAGAAGATATTAGTTAATATCCGTAGTTTCCTATAGATTTACATGGCTTTTACATTCGGGAACAAAACTACAACAGGAAGCAAACTGTATTAAATGTTTTTACGCCATTCTAGCCGGAAGGTCTTGTTACATCGACGTAAGAATCTGTGTAATATTCTATGTCTTTGCCAATATTGTTCACAACAATGTATAACATCTCATGCACAAACACGACTATAATTTTGTAATTCAAGAAATGCTAGACATAATTTCATCATGTATTGGATTGTATACAAATCTAACCAGCCTTCAGCACGAAATAATTTTATGTCAGTTGAAAGTAGAGGAAAAAATATATATAATATTAATTCAACGATTTAAAAGTGAAAATAAGCAGCATTTTAATTACTCACTGCTATTGCTATCTGATTAAATTGAGAGAAGATATTAGAATAATATTTATACTCGTGTAAAAAAACTAACAATTTACAAATTTGTTGATGTATATTAAAAGCTTGTGTCGGTTTGACTGTACTTGTGGAGAACCATATCGTTGCTATGGTAGGAATAAACATAATTTGTTCATTATATGGTTACATTAATTCTCTCTTTACCGTTCACCATCCCATGTCTCTCTTCCGCTCTCTCTCTCTCTCTCTCTCTCTCTAGCTCGGTATACATACATACGTATATATATATATGTATATATATATATATATATATGTATATATTTATACATACACACACACCTATATATACTGTATTTATTGATACATATATACATATTTTCATGTTGTATATAAATGCATATCTGTCTATCGTTATATATATATATATATAAGAAAGTTGGTTTGTGAAAGCACGTGGTTGAATATATAGAAAATAGTAAAAAGTGAAAAAACTACAGAAGGCTTGTTTTAAAAGGTTAAAAAATATATATTTGAGTCAATATGTCTGAAGAATATTATAAATTTTTTTCTTACAATGACATAGTTTAGAAGAACCTTGCAAGAAGGATATGCACAATAGTGTCAGAACAAAATACCAGGAACTTTAGACTGCAAGAACTCAAAAACACCCTAATTGACAGACATTACCCAGCTCAACTCATAGAGAAATCAACATAGAAACTTTAAGAAAAGTTCAACACAACAACACACCTTCCCCAAAAATACTACCTTACATATCTACATACAACCCCAGAAACAAAGAAGCCTTCACCATCATCACCCAGAATTTACCAATAATTCATAAGGACCCCAAATTAAAGGAAATTCTATACATACACCAAATCATTAAAAGCTACAAACAACCTAAATTCTCACAAAAGGAAAATTGTTTTCTGAAATTACGGATGCAAAAGTAAAAAAATGTGGTAGATCGAACTGTGCAACATGTCCAAACCTGCTAGAAGGATCAGAATTCCTCTTCAAAGAGGGACAGAAATACAAGATCAAATCTAACTTTACTTGTGCCTCTGAAAACATAATTTAAGTCATAAAATGCTCGGGCTGCCACCAAGACTACGTGGGATCAACGGGACTATCACTCAGACGTAGATGCACACTGCATCGACAACAGCTTACCTTTTAGTGAGCACATTGAGAAATGCGTAAAGCAACTACTACCACAATTTTTAATCTTTCCATTTTACCAATGTGCGATCGGGTCATCAACACAAATTAGACTAAACAAGGAAACATTCTTCATTGAAAAGTACAAGCCCAGACTTAACCATTCCAACATACTGATACAGAGAAATTCACACCAAGGGAAAGGCAAAAAATTTTAAGCGATTATCTCCCTTACACCGGAAGAAATCACTCATTACCTCCCCTTATTTATAACTCTTTTCAACATAAACATAACGATAACTCTGCTCAACATAAACATAACGACGTAAGAAATTTGAAAAGCTAAACGCGAAACCGGTCTTTCTTCTAAACTATGTCATTGTAAGAAAAAAAATTTATAATATTCTTCAGACATATTGACTCAAATATATATTTTTTAACCTTTTAAAACAAGCCTTCTGTAGTTTTTTCACTTTTTACTATTTTCTATATATATATATATATAATATATATATATATATATATATATATATATATATATATATATATATATATCACGTGACCAACCAAGCCATCAGATGTTGCAACACATCACTGGTCACAATGCGCTACACATTGTTTTAGCCTTCAAAGACGCCACTCCACTGGCTAAGAAGAAAGAGTGAGAGAAAATTGTGGCGAAAGAGTACACCAAGGATCACTACCAACTGCTGGAGCTTTAGGTGTTTTCGCTCAATAAACACTCTCATCGGCCGGTCTGGGAATCGTGAGTCCGCTGCCCTAACCACTGGGCCATTGCGCCTCCATATATATATAACATACTTATGCATAAGTTTGTATGTGCGTGCGAGTAGGTGCACGTGCATACTATTTGAGTAAATATATTTACTTACTATGCTATGGCTTTTGGATGCACAGATTCGTGCACATTATATACAAATGTTATTTTTGTATACACAGTAATTCGAATAAGTGTATGCACTTTACACGATCTGCCTGACGATTTCTGTGTATGTACGTTAAATGTTTATGTGGAAATCAAACAAAAGAATATTTTTTACATACGTACACATTTACATACACACATATATATGAACACACAACGACACATATATTCAGACAAAGCCATGCAAATTTGCTTGTGTCTGTTTGTTTTTGTGTATAGTCATATTGGTGTTATAATCTCTCTTAAGTACAATGAACTACTTATATTCGTTACTGAGTAACAATATGTTTATATTTTTATTAGAGTATATAACTTCAAACATGTTTCAATCATTTTAATCCTTATCAGCTGATGTTTGACTTCACGTAACATGTCGAGTCAAAGACAGAATTGTTATGAGTGCATTGAAACATGCATAATTTATGGTGTAGTCGTATAGAGCTGTTTAAAATTTGAATATTGTAATTATGAGATTCTCCCTGCTGGATAAATTGTAGATAAATGAGTTTTAGCACATTTTAAGTGGTATAGTGGAGGTTACAGAGATGTTTTTTTTTATTGCATCTGTAAAGGTAACAAGACACGAAGTGCCTGGATCTTATTTTTATATTTGTTACTTCTTTTTTCAAATTTTCGGTTCTCAAAATTAAGGTATATCCTCGAGGACAAAGCGTTTTTGATACCGGAAAATATGGTATATACAGTCCTCCATACTCTGCCAACATGGGAGCACACTGGGTCAACTTGACATCTGCGTTTTATCCAAGCACCCGAAGGACCCAACACTCAGACAAGTACAGGAGTAGTCCTCATAAATGAAACGTACCCAGTACTAAATAGGAAATATACGTAGAAGGTAGTCATATCCCAATACCCACAGATTATATATATACAAAGGTACAGTTGTTAGCAGGCTCTTATATATATATATATATGTTGGGTCATACCATAAATAATGCGGTAAATAATATTTCTCTTATCTTTCATAATTAAGATAAATATAGTTGTTTTAAATCTAAAATACATTCTCCTTCATTTTCTACAATGCAATGCCATCTGTCTGGTAGACTTGAAAGCCCCTCTTCCAAAATCCATTTATCCGCGATGAAAGATACTCCTACAGTTCTGATCTGACCCCGTCTACATAATTCATGTTTTTTTCTGTCCAAATCATTTTGAAGACTGCTGAATAAATGATAATCAGATAGGGCAATGTCCGGCAAATATCGTGAGTGGGGCATCGTTTACCATTCCTAAGGCTGGAGCAGTTCTATCTATCTATCTATCTATCTATCTATCTATCTATCTATCTATCTATCTATCTATCTATCTATCTATCTATCTATCTATCTAACTATGTATCTATCTATCTATCTATCTATCTATCTATCTATCTATCTATCTATCTATCTATCTATCTATCTATCTATCTATTTATCTATCTATCTATTCAAATGGCTTCTTGCAGCTTCCGTCAACTAAATTCACTCACAAAGCCTCTATAGTAGACGGGACTTGCCGAAGTTGCCTCGAAGTGGGACCGAACCCGGGACGACGTGTTTAAACAGCAATCTTCTTACAAAAAATTTACATAAAGGTTTCAACATAGTAATCAAATAAGTAGTAGCACACAAGTAAAGCATTGAGTAAAGACATTTCAAAGAAATATAATTACCGTTGCAATAAAGTGAAATCAATAAGGTCAATGGCTTATGTTAATCAAAGGGAGACATCTTTAAAACTTTAATTAATTTAAAATAGAATTACAGCGCAATGGTGATGGGGGACGAAAAAAAATGTTAAAGGACTAATATTGTTTTAATCTGCTATTTGGAAAGCAAGGTGTCACCTCTCGAGGAGTCTGAATCTTATTAACTTTCTACTCAAAACAGTAGGTATGCTTCACGTTGCTTTCCAACTGAAGTGAGGAAAGATCATTATATAGGTGTAAAGAAATATACATAATTTGGTGTGACATTTATGAAGCGTCTAACAATTTCCTAAGGACAGCATATATTCTACAGCAGCTACCAGAATACTTGATATAGCAATCTGAGTAACAATAGGGTGCTGCATTCACCACCGTGGGATCGTGGTTTCAGTTCCTAAACTGGGTAGCCATTGTGTTCTTGAGAAAAACACTCCATCTCATGTCGACACCGTACGCGTGGAACACTGTTCACCTGTTCAGGTAACGCCGATTTGACGAAGGAAGTGAACTAATGTACAGCACATACAGATGAACGCTATAAGTAAATCATTTGTACTGGGCATTCAGCCAAATTTACATAGTCTTCGACGGGAGATTTCGCATATGTACATACATAAATACATACATACATACATGCATGCATGCATACATACATACATACATAT
>NC_043000.1:122359507-122394507 GCF_006345805.1 Octopus sinensis | reverse complement strand
TCGTAAACCAATTAGGACATTAAGATAATGTTGATTATTCCCATTGATAAAACTATTGAGGAGGTATTTTAGTCGCTTTAATTGATCCCAGTACATTTTCTGTTTTTATATTTTCATCTAACTTTAAACTGAAACGTCGAGAGACAACATTACCTTAGATTCATGTACTATTACTGTAATTTCAATACTTTCATATTTTGTAACGGAACTCAGAGTATTTGGTCGGAAGGAATACAAAAAAAATCTGTCGTATATTCAGTCGAGCTAACGAATATCAAATACTTATCATTTTCTAAATTAATTTCCAGGAACAACGTGGTATTAATAATATCTTATAAATAATGTATTCTTAATACTAAGCTGTTATCTATATAATCCTAAATGAGTCTTAAGTAAAGATAAAGGGAAAAGATCTCATCTTCTAAAGTACTTTCTCAATGAATAATATATAAGCGCAGGAGTGACTGTCTAGTAAGAAGCTTGCTTTCAAACCACATGGTTCCGGGTTCCGTCCCACTGCGTGGCACCTTGGGCAAGTGTCTTCTACTATAGCCTCGGGCCGACCAAAGCATTGTGAGTGGATTTGGTAGACGGAAACTGAAAGAAGCCCGTGGTATATATGTATATATATACATGAATGTATGTATGTGTATATATTTCTGTGTCTGTGTTTGTCCCCCCAACATCGCTTGACAACCGATGCTGGTGTGTTTACGTCCCCGTAACTTAGCGGTTCGGCAAAAAAGACCGATATAATAAGTACTACGCTTCCAAAGACTAAGTCCTGGGATCGATTTATCGACTAAAAGCGGTGCTCCAGCATGGCCACAGTCAAATGACTGAAACAAGTAAAAGAGTACAAAATGTGTTACTGATACAAAGATGCAAACAATTTCTAACTGTATGTTAGATTCGGTTTGCGTGATATTTTGCACTGAGTTATTCCAGAGCCAAAATGACAAGAGGCTTGGCTTGTGACCCCAAACGCAACACGTAATTACTATTTATTTCAACAAAACACAAAGATTAAATATTACGTGCAGAAAAGCATTTACAAGTAATCACCCATAATTCTGCTGGACTGGCTTCATAAAATTCATTTAACGTCAAGATGGCGTTCGCAGTTCCCCACTCTGGTGCATTTTTGAAGTTCATTTTTAACAGCTATTGCGAAAATGTAAATCATCGAGATACCGTTCAAGGGTTTGGTTTCAGAAATATGCTAAAATATTTGAATTGAAATCAATTACTGCCATACTGCAATTATTTATATTAGCCACAGTGCAAATAAAAGCGGGATAAATATCCAATTTTATTGTATTTTTTCAGATGTTTATTAAAGAAAAACCCTCAACCAGTTGCTAACATTTTATAATTTTCTGAATGGTGTCTATTAATTATTCAATGATGTGGCGCCATGCGCATGTCTTCGTTCAGCTAATGTTTGTTAAAAGTCTACTGCAAGCCTTATGTCACTAACTCAAACCGTAATTTACACCCCAAATAGGCAATCAATAAAAATCGATTAACAGAGTCACATGATGATAAAAATCTTCTATATATGGCAACACGCATGTGTTTTATGAATATATAAATTTCATGCGTGATGTATTTATATAATGATTTATTTTTATTAGTTAAGCAGTAAATTGAGACATTTTGGGGTCTACGGCATTTACCCTCCACCTCCTCCTTTTATTGTATATGTTATTTTTGCTGTTGTTGTTCCCGCAATATCACGCTTGATATGTTAGACACAGGAACCGTTTTACGTTTTACCTGTAAGATATTTTGCTGTTCTCACCGCCGCCGTCGTAAGCGTTGTCGTCGCTTTCGTTTCTGTTGTTCTTTATGTGTTCCTCGTATTGAGTAACACCTCCTGTCATCGCAGTAATTTCCTCCCATCGCAATAACAACAAGTGAAATAATCACGTGAACGATGAGAAACAACACTGGAAATTGGTCGGGTGATTTATACAGCAGTAATCATATTTTATTACCAGGATCTGTTCAGGTTTTAGTGGGAAACAGATAAACGTCAGATAAATTAATTCATATCTGAGAGAACTTCGTCTTGATTTATAAACGGCACTCCTTAGACACCAACACGCACTCGCAAACACACAAACACAAACGCGCACACACACACACACACACACACACACACACACACACACACATACACACACACACAAACACACACACACACAAACACACACACACACACCGACACGCATAGCGCCACACATCCACACAAATACACGTATGCGTGTGTTTTCGTTACATTGACTTTACCCTTTCCGTGTTTTTAATATACTCACGAGTTCAGGCGTGCAAACGCCTATACGTACGCGTGCACATACATATGCCAGTAACACGCGTCTGTATGTATATATTTCTATGTTTGACTGTGTGTAAAACATTGATATACATGTTCATAGTTACAATAAATTGTCAGAGTTCTTAGAGTGTCAGATAAAATATCATGATAAATAATTTGCCTTTAATCCCGCCAAGATCGATAAGACTATTACGGAGATTGGAAGTGTTAAAGATATGCATATATATATATATATATATATATATATATATATATATATATATATATATATATATAATATATATATATATATATATATATATATATAATATATATTATATATATATATATATATATATAATATATATATATATACATATATATATATATATATATATATATATATATATATATAATATATATATATATATATGTTGTGTATATACATATATATGTGTGTGTGTGTGCATGTGTGTGCGTGTGCGTATGCATATTTATATGTATATGTATATGTATGTACGTATGTGTATATATATATATATATAGATATATACTCATTTACTCTTTTACTTGTTTAAGTCATTTGATTGTGGCCAAACTGGAGCACCGCCTTTAGTCGAGCAAATCGATCCCAGGACTTATTCTTTGTAAGCCTAGTACTTATTCTATCGGTTATCTTTTGCCAAACCACTAAGTTACGGGGACATAAACACAACAGTATCGGTTGTCAAGCGATGTTGGGGGACAAACACAGACACACAAACATATACACTCACACACACAAACATACATATATATACATATATGCGACGGGCGTCTTTCAGTTTCCGTCTACCAAATCCACTCACAAGGCTTTGGTCGGCCCGAAGCTATAGTAGAAGACACTTACCCAAGGTGCCACGCAGTGGGAATGAACCCGGAACCATGTGATTGGTAAGCAAACTACTTACCACACGATGACTCCTGCGCCTATATATATATATACATATATGGTAAATGAAAGACTAAAGATGGAATATGCGATAATTTATTATTAATCACGACAAGTGTTTCGATATATCTAGCATTGACACTCAGGGTGGCATACTTAACAACTGGTTCAGGAGCATCCGTCGGTGCAGATGTGTCTCATCGGGTGATAAATTGACACAGCTCGTTAAATAACAGTTCTGCAATGTATCTTCTCATTTCCTAGAAAGAAAAGCAGCAAAACGATGGAAATATCTTCATTTACATAGAAGAGCAAAGATAAAAATTCACAGTTGCAAAAAACAAACGAACATACAATACAGCAAATGTATTAGCTAGCTCTAGAAATCTTGAAGGTTAGTTATAACACGGTATATTTTTGTCTAGCTGTATTTCATTCTATGTTGGGAAAATGGATGTCAGAATGGTTATAACGTTCACTTTGCAATCATAATGTTCCTGGTTCTATCTCAGTATACCTTTCTATAAATAACAAAATCCTTATATCGCAACAGCGGATCGGAAGTGGCATCGTGCGTGAAATTTGGTGTTTGGAATCTATATAGAATACTATGAGATGACCTGTAATTCTAACTCAAAGAACCAGTCTTATCTTAATGTCACACGTCTTCCGATAGGAGATAATGTTAAAGGTACAAGTGCCTGTCAAATACACAACCCACTTACATTATAATACGATAAGTAAATTATTTCCATTTATCTGACAACTCCAACTTCTCCATTTCCAACTACTATTTGTCAGATATTCAGTGAATCTACTTAAGGCCGTTCATATTATACTCAATATGACGCAGAGGTATACCTGTTTACTAAATTCAATATCCCACCAATATTAGGGGTAGGGGATTACGTAATGGTCACTTCAAACTATCAGGGACAATGTGGATTGTCTTAATGCTTGCTGTTATAAGGATTTACCCAAAATTGAAGTGATATATATTAAATTTTACTCTGCAAACTTGACAGTGGAAACCATTGCTTTTAATTGATAATGTTCTTGGAGGGTTGATATTCTACATTACATTTCTTCACCTTGTAGAAAGTAGGCAACGGTATTCCCTGATATATCGTACCGTCGATGATAAAACTATTTTTATTCAGTTCAGGAGATCAGAGCCAGCGTTTTGGTTTTATCGTTCGTGGTAACGCAAAATTACAATTATACACTTGCTACCAAAAATACATTCCATTTAAAAACTTTCTTTTTTTATTATTAGCAAAACCAGTTTTTCAGCAAAAGTAAATACTCAGACGTGATGTCATACTGAATGTTTAAACAAACTAAAACTGATTAACATTCGATGTGTTTTTCGGGTCAACATTTACAATGAAATGTTTAAACGCTAGTATAATTGACAGTAAACCCATCTCGTTTATTCGGTCTAATACATTTTTCTGATTCTCTCTTTCGCCTTCGAGCTAAATTTTTTTGTGTTTTGTCTGTCTGTCACTCTTATTACTATATCACATATATCGAATAGGTAAACTTGTCTATGTGAAAGCATTAAAAGCATTTGTGATGTTTTTCGATGTTCCACAACATGCATGGATAAGCATAATCCGAAGTAAAATAACGATGAATCAGTGATGTGGCAGGATTTATTGTGGCTGACAATATATTTGTCAGATTATTGATAATTCAATAGCTAGGCAATATATATGTTATTAACAATTACACTTAACTTTTTCTCATACCATTTGCCAACGAAGGTATTAATGTCTGGCCTCCAAGTTACTGAGCAGAAGTAACTCAAACGTGATACTAATATGATATATAATAATAAATGTATTGTGTGACCAGCAATCTACAGATAGAAACAAGTGAAAATTTAAACATAGACTTTCTTTTTAGACAAAACGAGTTTTGTATATACTCATGCATTATCATATCTATAAACCTGATATACAATAGGTGCAATTTACATTCGTCTCTGTGGTGCTGCCCTGGTTTCATAACTTATCACTTAGTCAATAAAACCGCTGTGTCCTCAGAGGTGTTTTATACAGTTTGACGCAATTTTGCCACGAACCCACATAGTACATAGATAAACGCTTGGGGTCTCTTAACGTTTGGAAGATGATTCATGAATTTGATACTGCGAAATTTGTAGTTTCCTCTTAAAATCACTTATACTTCTATATTAATTTTGAAGAGCCATATATTGATACCAATATTAATAAGTACGTATGTATGTGTGTATAGTGTATGTAAGTTCGTCTTTGGACGAGCCTAAATATATAATGGCCGTCTCTAATATCAAACATCTTTGTTTTTCTCTGATGCAACACATCCAGCATTGAGTTTCGCTTCCTATATATTTGGATGCGATAGGTTGGACATCGTACAGAGATGGGTAATGACTGGTTAGCTAAGTAATTGTTTTATGGGCGGTTGCAACATGGTGAACTTCAAAGACGTAAACAGACGAGAAGATTTAAGGATGTTGTCAGAAATAATCTTTAGGGTCTTAGAGTGGGTCTTGGAATCTGGAGGTAGATGACGGAAAATAGAACGGTTTAGAAAAAAATAAAGCATTATTGTAAAGGAAATACAACACAGGTAATCGAACTTCTTAAACAAGAATTTACTTCAAAACCAAACAGTTTCTAGGCTGAGCATATATTAACATCTGCTGAGCATATATTAACATATGTTAACAGTTTTCAGGCTGAGAATATATTGTCATCTGTTGAGCATATATTAACATATATGAACAGGTTTCAGGCTGAGCATATATTGACTAAGTCAGGCATGCTTTTCATATGAGATATCCTGACCGCATTTACCAACTGACGAAACAACCTAGTTCTGTAAAGAATTACAGCTACTATGTATATATCCATCCATCCATCCATATATTTGAATTCAAAATTTTATTCGCGCTAAATGCGAGCTATGACTCATCAGTTTCACTGAAATTATGTATTAACGACACACACGAACACACACACACATACACACGCACACACATACACACGCACACTCACGCTCACATACACGCACATACACGCACACACACACCACCCAGACAGACCTACGCAAAAACACACGCAAACGCACACCACCCAGATAGACCCACGCATACGCACACACGCGCATTCACACACACCCCAAACAGACGCACTCACACACACACACACTTACACACACGCACATACACTCACACACACACACGAACACTCATGCAGACACACACACACACCACGCAAACAGATGCACTCACTCACTCACACACATATAACAAATATATTGATAGAATATATATATAAAATGAGCCAAATCATTTAAACGATTATCAGAGTTATCCCGCCTATCTTTCCACACATTATACCCATAATACATCTTTGATGTGTCTGTTCCACAGTGGAACGTAGGCGGTGTGCATATCTGATGAGCGAATCACATCTCAACGGTGCAATTATACAAAACTATTCATAGTCTTGATCTACTCCACTCTCCTATATCATTCTCTAACTTCCCACAGCTGTGTATATACGTTATCCGTGTACACACAAGCCAAAGAAAAAAAAACCGAGTTCAGACACACATATTTTCACCCACATATATACGCAGACATAATTGCGCTTGCGAATATCTGTTTGTGTCCTCTGCTGATGTGATTATGTCCTGTTGTAAAACGCTGCTTCAAGCATAGATAACTTGTGAATTTTACCTTAACTAATGCGAAGCAAACAATTATGGGTTAAGTATATCATTTGTTAAACAGTAATTGATAAAATGTATACTAGATTAATTTACAGCAGTCGATATAATGTGACGAAAATCACTGACAGTGTTTCCCTATCTCGGCTTTAGTACAATGACTGAAACCAGAATAACAATTAAAGTAAATATATATTCCCCTTGTGTACAAAACAATTACGTCTCCTACTTTTAACTAGAGTATATTATATGAGAGGATACCGTACTCCTGTTAAAAATTAATGGTATACACATTTATAAGAGTGAATTTTGGCTTTTATCATATTAACTACAAATCTCTGTGTTCGACATGTGTAATCTAAAATATAATTAGTTAACAAGAAATACTCTGACAGTTTTTTTTCGTAGATACGTATCGACGTGACGAGATTAACATGGCTATTCTAATCTGTATATGATGAAAACTGCGATGAAGCAATGTCGGCTAATAAAGCGTGTCTTGTTATATAAACTTTGTTTAATAAAATTTGTTGCGGAATAACATTACAGTTGATGTAAAACTTAAATAATGTCTGTCGTTTCGGAAATGAATATATGAAATTTAGATCAAGTTGCTGAAAACTTTAGGTAGTAATTATTCTCAAACATCAATAAGGCAGAACGAATCGACGATTAATATTTGCTATTTAGCTAAACAACAAAACAAAAACAATTTGTTTCTAATTGGTAAATTTTAACTTAGAGCCATAATAGTCGGGTGTACGCAATTACGCAATTAACATGTCTAGTTGTTAATATATGCTTTTGTAATTATAAATCTCACTTCAGTCAGTATATTTGATTGTTTGATATTTTTGTAGCCTCGTATATGCTTACAGCTATATCCATTCCTAATATTTAGATAAAATCTAAGAATTACATAAAATATCAACAGCGTATATTTGAAAGAAAAATTTACAAACAAAAACCATAAATAAATATCAGAAATTAGCAATCTGTAAACAAGCAATATTCATAGTTATCAGTAATATTAAATATATAATTATTTTATTGATTGTTACTCTCCGGATTTTACGACAGAAATGTTGCCACTTATTTGAATATATAAACTTTCTTAAATCTCTCACGTATATTAGATGTCATGTGTTCGAGAGTTCATAAATAATTGCAAAGTGACGATTTATTGATTATCCTAAATCTGTTGGCTTAACAGTTTCTTTGATGATGACGTCATCATCTCCCTTTGAACTGATGAATAATTATCATTAAGAGAATGTTATTTTTGATTTACTTCAACATATTTTATCAATTATTTTGTATGATCCGGATCCAGAAATCTCATCAAATCGCAAAATTAATTGCAATGAGTCGAGCTATTATGCTGTAATCACCTTTATCATAATTACTAGAGAATATATATCAGAATTCTTTATCCGTAAGGTTTTCGACTAACGAGTTACTTACGAAATATACAGCTGTACACAGTTAGGATACCTATCGGTTGTCATATAAATACTGCTATCAGGCATTCGTATGATAGCCTTTGCTTCAACTAAGAATTAAATCTAAATTATAGACTCTGGTTTGTCTGCAGAGTAACAAAGTTCGGAAAGTCTCGATGAACATTCTTCAATATTCCATAGTAGCATTCTCTTCTGATGCCGAATGTACAAACCAAGGGACAGGAATATTATTAGCTAGTTGACTGTTCCATGAGCTAAAGATGAGAGAGCGTTAGTTAAAGCTCTGGAAATAATTATATATGAATTGTGACTTCGTTGCAAAAAAATTATTTAAAAATTAATTTGGCTGAATTTACAAACCAGACACTTCACATTAGCCCTATGCCATCGGATTAATCAGAGAATAAGATATGATTAAAACTAACTTAATATTGAAGTAGTTATTTTTTAGTAAGAAATAGAGGCAAATTTCGATTCGAGCGGGATTTCCAGACATATTATAAGAACGACGGCTTAATATCGTTTCTACTAGAGGCATGAGGTCTGACATTTCGGTGTAGGGACTAAACGTTTACATCAACCTCAGTACTCAACTGGTACTCATTGTTCCTGAAGAGTTGAAAGCCAAAATCCACCTCGGTAGAATTTGAACTCAGAACGCAAACATGGACGAAATGCCGCTAAGCATTTTGCTTCGCGTACTCTCATTTCTTATTTCTTTACTACCCACAAGGGACTACACACAGAGGGGACAAACAAGGACAGACAAAGGGATTAAGTCGATTATATCTACCCCAGTGCGTAACTGGTACTTATTTAATCGACCCCGAAAGGATGAAAGGCAAAGTCGACCTCGGCGGAATTTGAATTCAGAACGTAACGGCATTTAGCCTGGCGTGCTAACATTTCTGCTAGCCTGCTAACATTTTTGCCAGCTCACCGCCTTAATCGAAAGCCAGCACGGTTTTTTCTTTCTGCCAGTCTAGGCTTCTATAAGAACCACGCATATTCATTCTACTGAAAACAGCCATCGTATTTGTAATTTTGCTTCCCGAGAGCGTCCGACATTTTAGCCGTTGAAAACCTGTTTTAAATATTGCAGAAATCATAATTTTTTCCTATGGTAATTCATTTATTACTTTTCTTTGAATTCTATGAACTATATTATTCCTAATTAATTATTTCACATCACTTCTGTCTTGTAGTGTTCAGTAATCTTATAACACTTTCAGCTTACATACGTCCTCCAATCTGATATATTTCTCTCAACATACAATATTTTCTTAATTGAGATTTCTAGTCAGATTTGTTCGCTTTCACAACTGTAAGCGTCTACTCGTGCAGAACTGTACCAGCGCAAATGAGTTGAATATTTCTCGCTCCCAAGTTAATTACACACACACACACGTACGGACATACACATACAAACACACACACACACACACACACACACACACACACACACAAGCAAGCAGACACACAAACACGAATATATTTATTTTGTATATATTGATGTGCGCACCTACATATGTGTGTATGAGGTGTGTGTGTACAGCTGTATGTCTATGTAGGTGTATGTGTGTACGTATGCGTGTTTGAGTATGTGTGTCTGTAGGTTTTTCCGTTATATTGAAAATATTTGTATGTATGAGTTTGATCTTTTTTTTTTTAATAACGAGGCTAGACTTTTACAATTATTATTTAGGTTTAGTTGCGAGTAGCAGCATTTTAGAATCTACTGACGTTTCAAAACATTCTATTGGGTTTTCCGGAAAGTTCGTGCCGATATATAGTAGCTTACCTTTTGACTTATTTTAGAACATAGTTGAGTCCATAAAATAGGATTTGACTACACCTCCATTTAGAGCACAGTTTAAGCTTTCTTTTCGTGGAAGAAGGTTTATGTTCCTATAACGTGTGTTAATTCTGTAACCCTTCAAATTAGAAGATAAGAAAGTTCATTTTCGGCACTTGAAGGATAGAGCATCACATGTTTGCCTATGAAAAATAACAAGTCAGTCACAGCTGTTCAGCGTGAATTCAGATGCCATTTCAACATTTACCGAAATCAGGCTGTTCTCGTCCGCAACATAGTCTTACGTTGGGTGAATTCACTTCGTGCACGAGGTACACTAATGAACAGGAGCTCGGTGAGGGCGCCACGAACGGTACGGACTGGGGAAAATGTGGAATGCGTCAGCCAAGCTTTGATGCAAAGTCTGAATCGTAGTGCTTAGAGGCATTCCACTGAACTTAGCATCGGTAATCGATCTGTAAGGCGTATTTTGCATGAAAACCTGAATTTCCACACGTGGAACAGTTGAAACCATGGCACTATGCACCGGTTTAATTTCGCTCGTCAGATGGAAGCAATTTTTAAGTAAATGACAACCTAATTTTGAAGACAGTAATGGAAATTATTTACATTTTTTACATTCGACGGATATTTGTCCCCATCTTGTTTGTTGTTAACACAACGTTTTCTTTTACATTTGACGGATATTTGTCCCCATCTTGTTTGTTGTTAACACAACGTTTCGGCTGATATACCCTCCAGCCTTCATCAGGTGTCTTGGGGAAATTTCGAACCTGAGTTCTCATTCCTAAGGTATTTTACGATGTTATTATTACTATTGTTGTTGTTGTTGGTTTTGTTGTTACTGTTGTTGTTGTTGTTGCTGTTGTTAGTAACCCGCGCTCTTAACCACTACACCATATACCTGTGGGCAATTACGGAATGAATTTTAGGGTTTATAACTCTAATATTTTCCTATCCTTCCTTAATACCAGTTCCCATATGCTACTCATATCTGCACTCGGTCTGCTTACGAGGTTAATATGTCCTAACATATGCGTTGCTTCATTTAGTTATCGTATTTTCCTGTGGTGTTCTCTATCTATTATTTTAACTTTATCCCACAGGGGAAGGTGGTCTCCATTTTTCCATACATGATTAGCTATACCCGATTTATCAATGTCTCCTCGGATCACAGCTTTGCGATGTTCGTCTACCCTTATTTGGGTGGGGGGACATGTTTCACCTTTGTATAACCTACCACAACTCATGGGACGGATTACACAAAGTTTTTGGTCGTATTCTCTTCTACTCTCGAAAGAGATATTTGCGAAGTGTTGTATTATTTTTTGAATACTGTCCTAATGTCATATGGGCCGCATATATTTTGTATCTTTTCGGAGTGGTCTTACACATACAACAGAATATGACCCAAAACTGCGTGTACTCCATCCCATACAGCTGGTTGCGGTGCATCTCTCGGAGCAGGAACGACTTGTCAGGTGACTTTTCAAGAGGTGTCTCATTAAATAAGCCCTGTTTCGCTTGTTTTTCATACACCGCGTTTTTAGCTAACGTAGGATTTAGTACTTGCGCAAGAATGTCGAGGGAGATTCCGTTGCAATGTTACAAACAGTTGTATTTTTCTCTATATATATACCTGTGTAGATAAGTATGTATGTATGTATGTATGTATGTATGTATGTATGTATATATGTATGTATGTATGTATGTATATATGTATGGATGGATGGATGGATGGATGGATGGATGGATGGATGCATGTATGGATGGATGCATGTGTGTATGTATATATGTATAGGCACAAATGAGATGAGTTCTGTGTAGTTTCTGTCTACCAAATGCACACACACACATCACTGCCCTTTTTATGCACGTTTCGTTTGCATAGCTTTTTTTACAGTAAATCGCACAAAATGTTAAATTTAATTTAATTGATTTGATTAATTTTGTTGTGTGTAAAATGGGCGTTGTTTAATTAGTGAGAAGCAATAAAAAACTGATAAAACCCAAATATCCAAATCACGCTACTCACTATGATCTATGGTATTAATTTAGCAAGGAAACAAATTACATCTTCTCTGAAGAATACCGGTGGAACGATCCGCCTCGGTTTTCTCTCTATCTGTTTTTTTTCCACATATAGCTAGCAGAAAAGGAACATTTGTTATCATATTTCATCAATACTGAGAGTTTGTGATAGTTAAATTTGTTTCCCTATTTATGTTACGCTGCACACACACACACACACACACACACACACACACACACACATATATATATATATATATATTTATTTATTTATATATATACTAGCAATGCATCCCTGCATCCCGGCGTTGCCCGGGTGTTATGCCCTAGAGCCACATTGTATTATTTGTTCCTGTCATATGGGCAGAATCAGCACAGCTGATATATAGTTAGTGGCATAATGGAAGACATTGCTTATTTAAGAATGGAGGGTACATTTTGCATGGGTTTGCCTGATGGGGCTTTCTTTTCTTATGAAGGATCAGAAACTATATATTGTTTCATCATGTAAAAGGGGTTATTACGATTTTGTCCAGAAATCATGTTTTAAAAATTTTAATTCCTCACCCCCATCTGCACTGCAGTTTTTTAATTTGTAATTTTTTCGATTTTTTTTTTGTTATCCGCGTAGAAAAATACAGAGATTACGAATCTGGGAAATTTATATAGTTTTTTATAGTTTAGTTTTTTTCTTAAAGAAACACTCAATGCCCATCCCCCACTTCGCTCATTTATCACCTTCCCGCTTTCAAAAAGCCAAAATCTTCCATCTTCCACTTTCGCCTAATGTTTCATCCATGCGTAGAATTCTGAAACAGCTGGCATAAAAAAATATCAGACCTCCACCACAAATCCTGACATGCTAGAAGCAACAAGTAAGCGACATTATTTCTAAAGAAACTTACCCATCTTCCAAAAATCTAAAAGTGAAATATTGGGAGTTTGTAGATTTTTGAAAGTGTTGAGGTGATGGGTAAAAGTCTTAAAGATTCGTACTCTGTTTTTTTTTTTCTCCATGGATTACTAAGAAGAATATTTGAAAAAGTAAAAAATGCATTTGGTGTGGAGAGGGAAAAAATTAAATTATTGAGAAATCTCTGTAGAATGAAAGAAAAATCGGAAAAAAGTTGAAAATTATTGATTTGGGGGGAATTATAAATTTTGAAAATGTGGTTTTTTTGTATATTCGGAATCTCCGTCATCGAAAATAAGAAATCGAAAATGTTGGTGGTGGTGTAGGGGGTGACTGTGAGCTAGGTCCCCCAAGCAACTTTATTATAGTACAGATGTGACTAATTCGGAGAAACATTACTTACATTATTCACACATCCTCACTCTCGTTGTCCAACACTTTGTAATTTTGGTTCAATTTGAAAGTGTGAAACCATTTTTACTTTCTATTGAAACCTGTATCTCAGATAATTATAGCTTGTTGTTGAGATGACACTCTTACCCTTCTACTATTTTACTTGTTTCAGTCAGTTGACTGCGGCCATGCTGGAGCACCGCCTTCAGACGAGAAAATCGACCACAGGACTTATTCTTTGTAAGCCTAGTTCATATTCTATCGGTCTCTTTTGCCGAACCGCTAATTTACGGGGACGTAAATACACCAGCATCGGTTGTCAAGCGATGTTGGGGAGACAAACACAGACACACAGACATACACACACACACATACACACACACACACACACACACACACACACACACATATATATATATATATATATATAATAATAATCATGTTCGTCCTTCGGTTTCGAAGATGACCACTGACATCATCTGGTGGAACTGCCGCTATGAGACCGGAGGTGGCTGGTGAGGCCAATCCGGGCAAGGAAGCCCCTCCCACAGGTGTATATATATATATATATATATATATATACATATGTACGACGGGCTTCTTTCAGTTTCTGTCTACCAAATCCACTCACAAGGCTTTTGTTGGCCCGAGGCTATAGTAGAAGACACCTGTTCAAGGTGCCACGCAGTGGGACTGAACCCAGAACCATGTGGTTGGTAAGCAAGCTACTTACCACACAGCCACTACTGAAACTAAAGTTTATTTGACATGCGTATTTGATTTGATTGTTCTGGTCTTAATATCAGTTGGTATAAATAGAAGTCATTTGACAACGCCTTTTTGTTTGTAATTGGCTCTGCTGTTGCAGGTTCAATCTGTGGAATATTCAACAGAATAAGGGGATACTGGGGAGCATCATAAGAGGGATGAGTCTGTGAAAAACGTTTAAGGTTGTTATCTCGAACACAAATGAGAATATGATTTTCATGGGGATCGCCAACCATAAGGATGATTAATTCATTAGTTGTGGGCTCATTAAAAAAAGCGTAAAATGTGCTTTAATACAGTTTACTATAGACATAACGAGCGCAGAAACACTCACAGACATATGCATACTCATAGAATTCATAATATTGAAAATAGCAAAACGTACACACACAAAGTTCAGAAAAAAACGAAATATAGTCAGTACTTGTGCAAAACATACATTCTTTAGCATAGTTATACTATAAAACATTTTTAGAGCACATTTCCAAAATGAATGTTCCAGCGTTGGAAAATCACCAATTTAGAAAAAAGTTTCTATGCATCACCAATGTTGCAAAATACAGGAAGGTAACATTTATTTGGAACATGTACTAAATTTTATAAAATTCACGATTGAATGAATGTCACGGTGAAGAATGCGAAACTCCAAGAAAATTCAGAAGGTATAATTCAATTTTTCACACAAAAATAATTTACTACTTTACAATTTTGAAACGATCGCTGAACAAAGTGTAGAGAGAGAGGAATATGTTACTGTTGCGAACATTAATTAATTTAAAAGAATTGCGGAAAGATGTATGTAGCAAGACATAAATGAATTTGACATTACTATATATTTTAACTGTGTAAATTTATAGGTCCAAGAATAAATACTGAGTAACGCAGTAAAAAAGGTTGTGCGGCATCGAGTACTCACAGTGACGAAAGAGCATAGCAGACATACGATAAGGACGCTAGGACTGTTAAAAAAGTATTATCTTCAAACTGGTTATAACGAGTGGAATAATATTTCTGTAATTATATTAAAAGAGTCGTTAAAGTATTCTACTTCTCCAAGTTTCCGCATTTGTTGTAATAGCCATAATAACATTTTTTCAGACATATTTGGGAGTATTGTGTGTTGTAAGAATCAGCCAAAGCTTCATCATGGTGGTACTGCAAGGTGAACGCTGTTGCTCGTTCAACATCCAGGACACAACTAGACTAAACTCTTTCAAGATCGGCGCGTTTCAATGTTGGGTAGTATAGTCACATACATATATAGACAGAGACACACACAGACATACATTCACGCACACCTCAAGTCTATCTCTGTCTCTGTGTCAGTTGTGTCTTTAGCTGTATGTTTGTGTGTGTGTCAGTCGTCACAAAAATGTATGCCTACTGACAGACACATACACCGTCACACACATTCACTTGTCAGTCATCAGTATAACGTACGTAACGAACGCGCGAACACATACAGAAACTATGACGTTGTCGTCGTTGTAGTGGTGATACAAACTGTCGTTTACGATAGGTGACTAAATGAAAAATTATAATGTTAACTTTTTGTCTTGCAAATATGTGAATGAATTTTAGTTCGTAGCTGAATGCTTACTGCAACTTTTGACATCAAAATCGACAACGCAGTTTTGGAATGCATAAGGAACGTACGCACCTACACACACATACAATCTCTCTTTTATAGAGATGTATAATGTAAATTACATATATATATATATATAATGTGTATATATATGTACAGTATATATATAGATATACATTTTATATATATATATATATATACACAAGCACACACATATATAATAAGGATCCATAACTCAGGAAAAATATAAACTCGTATATTTGTCAACAGAAAGATTATATTTATCAAAGCATTCAGTTTTACATCCGATTTTATGAATTGGTTTCGTGCCATACCTGAACTCTCAGAAGAACACGTGTTATTATTCATCTGTTCTGTTATCTAGCATCTAGTAACACGTAGTCGGAAACCGATCAGTAATATGGATAGTAATGGATCTATAATACTGTATTCCTTGAAATCTCACGCAAGAAAAATATAAGAAAGCCCATATATTTTCCGACATGATTCATATTTTTAATTTTCCTCGAAAATGCCTCGGATAACAGTTAAGATAATCAATATATTTCGAAAGTCGTAGATTATTGCTGATTTAGTTTCCAGCTCATTGATCTTCATAACTCATAACTTTTAAAAATCTTGCTTTATTTAATTTTTTCTTCAGCTATCTTGGTAGAATAAAATCCTGTTCACCAATAATGAAAAGACAAACCGGAATCTTAATGTTATTCTTTAGGCAAAATAATTAAAATTGAAATTTTAATTGGTCATATAATCCCAAATTTTAAAACCTTATCAGAAACGCGTGGCATGCATATCCTCAAGGAAATAGTGCAAATTACGGTATTAAGGAAAAATGGAAAAGCAATCCCTCCTGTACTTAAATAAATGTTTTATAAAATCTCTCATCAAATATTATGTATTTAATATGATTTAATACTCAGGGATTTATGTTTAATTTATTGAACTTGTTCTCTTGTAATCTTCTGGATTCGTTACTGGTACGAAGCTGTATATTTCAGAATTCTAAAATGTGATTACACTAGAGTGGATAAACTTTGATTTGACGAAGCCGTGAAGACAATAGAAATCGAAACAATTTACACTTGCATGCTTTTACTTGTGTCAATAATTGGGTTGCGCCCAGACTCAGCTCTCATTTTAAACGTTTAATCAGCGAAGTCGGGTTCAATCCGATCCGGTGATTATTGCGTATTTTTACGGGGAGGTAATTACATCACGCATACACTTTTGTCTCTCTGTCAGAGACAATGGCAAAGACACACACCCGTACACGCATAGGGAGATACGCGCTCACAACGCACACACACACACACACATCAAACGTACATACATACAATGGATCTCCGCACAAATTACGTCTAGAAATTTCCTTCACAAGGCATAATCTGAGTCTGTAATAAAAAAACAATTGGCCAAGGTGCTGCTTGTTGAGGTTGAGTCGAAAACAACGTGGAGAAGAGAACTTCTTAAACCTTACAAATATACTTGTTTTATTAGCGACTGCTACTGAAAGGGAGAGATTGGCTTCGACGTTTGTTGCTTTTGTTGTTGTTGTTGTTAAGCAACAAGACGGGTAATGGTGATTGGGTGATGGTCTAGGGATTAGGGGCGGGAGACCCCAGACCCTAGAAAAAAAACTTTGGTCGTCTTGTTGTAGTCGTGGGCTCTTCGTTGACGCCCGACACCACTGGGAGGTGACCCTCGAAGATCTCCAGGTCCAAATTCTTGAACGGCGACGTTTGTTGCTGTTACGTTGATTGATCTATGCAAAGAGTGAAGAACATACATGTAATTCTATGTACTTATTCTTACAGTTCTCATTTCCATGAAATAAGCTCCATAAAGTCACTGGTCACTGTATATAGTGTCGTTTTGTCCTCCTTTTCGACTCGTCAGCACCCAAATATACTTTAGACTGAAAAACGAACTTTTGCGAAATAAAGTAAAAATATTAACTGTGTTCCATCCAATAAGGCGGTGCTCCAGCATGGCCGCAGTCAAATGACTGAAGCTAGTAAAAGAATACTACGGTAAATTTAGAATCCCTATCATGACTGGAACCCGCAGGGGAAAAGGAAGTGAGAACCCCCGAAGTAGAAATGGAAGCAGAGCATTTTGGACGAGCTCAGGACCACCGGCCTGACATGGGAAACTGTCAAAATACACGCCATGGCTGCAAAAGTGGAAAACAACTGTTGAGGCCCTATGCTCCACAAGGGGCAAAAGGGATTAAGAAGAAGAAGAGAAGATCATATGGATTCGGAGATGAACGGCTTCGAACCGCGAAATTAAGCATTTAGAATAGTACGGCAAGCTGAAGTCTTCTAATCCGGGCATATAACAACTCAATAAATAGTGTTCATTGAGTGTAAGTATGTACAAGCCTCAATGGTTCAAATGTAATTATAGTTATGAACTTGTGTCAAAGTGTGTATAGGTAATTTACTATAGCTAACCACACCATTCAATCAATGGTAGGAAAATATCTTGAACGGTGTATGACAACTTTCTGATTGAGACAAAAATGTAAAATGAAGCCAAGGAAATTTCAAAACAGAACTTGTAGCAATATATATTTCAGGACTCTCTGGCAAGTATAAATCCGCTGCCGGCCGTTCATGCTGGTACTAAAGCGCCTCTGGTCTTTGTTGATATACGATATTAGTATTATGACAGTGGAAATGATGGCGGCCAAGATGCTTTAATACAGAAAGACTTGGCTGGTCGGCTGAGCGGTTCTCACTGACGTTGCTATTTACTGTCGCCAGTTCTAGATTGATTCAGTCTATCGTTAATCGGGAAATCCTGCACTGTTGAGTACATTTGTGTGTGTGTGTGTGTTGCGTGTTTATGTAGGTATTGAGAGTGTGTGTGGTGTGTGTGTGAGTTGTGTGTGTGTGGGGGTGATTTGAGCATGATATTAAACTGCATCTGATGTAGAGGCTCCAGTTCGGGGAGTTGTAGAGTTGTGTGGAGCGTGAAATCACACTTTAATTACCATTCCTCACTCTCATTTCAGTTCTTGATCCGTTTTGTAAAGTAAATCAGAACAACGAGATTATCATCTGACAAGACGAGGCAATGATCATCATTATCTATCTATCTATCCATCCATCTATCTATCTATCTATCTATCTATCTATCTATCTATCTATCTATCTATCTATCTATCTATCTATCTATCTATCTATCTATCTATCTATCTATCTATCTATCTATCTATCTCTCTCACTCACTTTTTCACCTTCTTTTTCTCTCCCACCTAGATAAATAAATATATACCTCTTTACAATAAAACGTTATTCAAACCTGCATAAAGAAATGAACGCCTCAGAGGCGGGTTATTTATATAGGTAATATGAAATTATAGTCTATCGCAATAGTAGTTCTTTTACTGTAAACTGTAATTATGTTTTCATACACACATACACACATGTGTATTTATATGAATGTGTTTATGAACATGTGTGTGTAGATGCATATATATTTGTACACTCAGACAGACATACGTACATTGAAACACACATACTGACATACACACACACATGCATGTGTATACGCATAAATATCTAGTAGTTCTCTTTATGACGTAATCAAAATCTTAAATAATCTTTAATTGTAAGCTACACATCGTGGCTGCTAGAAAAAATCATAATAAAAGGGAGAGATGCACGCCAAGTGCTATTGATATGAATGGATGCTACTTGGTTTAACGACAGAATTGGTTTGAATGATGGTAGTATGTTGTAAGACGTTTAGCTATAAGCGAAAATAATTAAAGACAGAGAATCTCAGAAGTTTTCTTAAATTCTTCATTAAATGAAAACAGTTGAACATCATCAAGTAAATCGGAAATGTTTTAAGTTAGAAATAATGCACTGCTTCACTAATGAATGTCAAAAGATTGTTAGAGCTGGCGTTGATAAGGCGATAATAATAATATAATTATGACATTTGTAACAATTTCCTTTTCTTCAGTTCTTCAACTGTTACTCGCTCTTTCAATGAATTCAGACCAAAAGGTTATCCTGCCCTTCTCTATTCAGTTGATTAGGAAGTTGTTAGAGAATCACTGGATTTGTGTTCATTCGGTGCTAAAATCTATTAAAGTTATGATTGAAGTAACTACATAAGATTTTATTTGTTTATATCTTCCGTATATATTAGCAGAATGATATTATGTTTCCATCGCACGTCTAAAAATTATATTGTAATTATTTATTTGTGAAACAGACATTGTGCATAGTGACTTCTGCATGTGGTGAATTCTCTAATCACAGAAATACTCATTAAGTCATTATAACTCTTTTACTTGTTTCAGTCATTTGACCGCGCCCATGCTGGAGCATCGCCTTTACTCGAGCAAATCGACCCCAGAACTTATTCTTTGTAAGCCTAGTACTTATTTTATCGGTCTCTTTTGCCGAACCGCTACGTTACGGGGACATAAACACACCAACATCGGCTGTCAAGCAATGCTAGGGGGACAAACACAGACACAGAAACATACACACATACATATAATACATATATACGACGGACTTCTTTCGGTTTCCGTCTACAAAATCCACTCACAAGGCTTTGGTCGGCCCGTGGCTATAGTAGAAGACACTTGCCCAAGATGCCACGCAGTGGGACTGAACCCGGAACCATGTGGTTGGTAAGCAAGCTACTTACCACACAACCACTCCTGCGCCTATGTATATATAATTGTGTAATTGAAAGAAAAAAAGGCAACTGCCAGATACAATTCAGTAACAATCGTTACTCTCATCCTTATTAACTCATGCTTCACACTATATCTTATTCCAGACAAACACTTGACTTAATGAAACAGGAATATTTCACACTTCAGGCCGCCGCTGATATTGCAAGAATGAAATTGAAAATGAGCAAGAGAAAGCAAGAAATGAAGGTGCGAAAGTGAGTAAGGAGGAAACTGAAGGATTAAGCCGTAACTAAAATCACTCTCCCATGGCAAGACACAAATACTGCAGCCATTTTGCTTTTAGCATTATATTGGCCATTACATATGATACATAAATGGCTACCATAATCAAATAGTGCGTCTAACATATATATATAATATATATATATATATATATATATATATATATATATATAACGCATTTTATTAAGCCGGATGGCGAATTTCAACATCGGTGATTTTTCAATCACTGCCATCATGTAAATAGCTACTAAATATAGCAGTGTAATACCATTGGATATGGCAATTGCACATATCAAACACATTCCTGGTATCTGGTATGTACATATTAATGGCTTCGATCGCATTGTTGTTCATATTAGATGTATTCGGATATGAAACGTCCTAACAAATCAGCACGTGTTATAATTTCGAAAGAAAATCTCTCAAACTAACGTTAACAAGTGATTTAATAGCACGGCTAACACAGTAGTATACACTGTTGACTTATAAAGCGGTTAATATACCTTGTAGTATATTATGGTTGTATAACGAAATACGGTGTCCTTACAAGTCATTAGCAGATGGATATATTAATTTAATATTAACGGATCCGTGCTTACATAAGAAATACTGATTTAATATATCAGTCTTTCATCCCGCTATTGACAGTTTCAGCTTTTGTTAGTACTATTGCAATTGGTTGTTGCAAATGACATGAGCATTCTATGCGAAAATATTATGAAAGTATAAATTTGTTCAAAGCGTATTTAGAAAATCGAGAGCAAGATGTAGATGTTTACATAACGTAGCCCTACACATGCAACTCTTTGGTAATTCTGATTGCTTCGTTTGTATTTTACATACATACTATCAGCAAGCTAGGTTTCAGGTAGGCTTTCCCAGATGCATGCAAGTACATACGTTCTTTTTCTGGCTTCAGTCATGCTGGGCCACTCGGATCGCATATACACATATCCAAAAACCTATACGCACCAAAGTGTATACTTATATGTTTGTGTATTTGTGCATATATACATATGTATGTGTATCGCTCTCTCTCTCTCTCTCTCTCTCTCTCTCTCTCTCTCTCTGTATTTATATATATATATATATACGCATACACACACTTATCTACGTATACATACATAAAATAAAAATAATAAAAGGGCCCATTTAAAGCCTAGCCAGGCTCATGGGCCTGGTTTCCCGGTTTCAATGGCGTATTTGTTCCACAGCTGGACGAGACGGCAGTCCATTGCAGCGTTACTCATAATTTGCGAGCTGAGTAAACTGGAGCAACGTGAAATGATGTGTTTTGCTCAAGAACACAACGCGTCGCCCGGTCCAGGAATCGAAACCACAATCTTTCGATCATGATGCTGACACCCTAGCCACTAAGTCACGCGCCTCCACGTACACATACATACTGCCTTATTTATACAAATATACAATTTATCTATATGTTATGTCATATTAACTGTTACAATCTATTATTCATAAGAAAAGATAAACGCTTGTATGTGACTCAGTTTTGTTCGGATCCACATCTGGCGGGTGAATGGTTGCAGAGATTCATATGTTTGCGATATTTGATTATGTCTAAATAATTCGTTTACTAAGTCAGCTATTCGTCCGTTCCTCTATCTCCAAATCACGATTCAATCGTTCCTTGGCGATGCTTTTCCTGAAACAATCGGCTATATTAAATTAGGATAACCGGAACTATACGGCACAAAATATAATCGAAAGCCTAATAATATAGCAATTCTGCGACAGATTTGTTTACAATATACTCAATAAAAAAAATTCCCATGCTAAGACAATATTACTTAAGATGTATGCGTAATAAATTATATACATTTATCCTACATAAAATTACACAAGATATGTATAAACATACATGATGTGCATTATCAGTATACTTTTCAACAATTCAGCTACAACAACCCAGATCTGATTTGTTATAATACATTGAAAATGAAAACTTATACTGAAACTGGGCAACTTACACATAAAATTAACGTGGAAAGTGGTTGAATGTATCGCAGAGACGTATGTCCTTAAAGTTATTCGCAAATACGATTCGTATCACACAAGTTGATACGACTGGATCGTTGAATCATTTCTAGAGTCTATCCAGGTGGTAGTTTTTATACCCTTTCCGTCCACAGATTTATTAACAAGTTTCTGGTAGATCTGAGGCTGTAGTAAATGCAGTTGCCTAAGATACCATGGGGGAAGCGCGTGGCTTAGAGGTTAGGGTGCTGAACTCATGATCGTAAGGTTGTAGTTTCGATTCCTGGACCGGGTGACGCGTTGTGTTCTTGAGCAAAACACTTCATTTCACGTTGCTCCAGTCCACTCAGCTGGTAAAAATGAGTAATCCTGCGACGGACCGGCGGCCCGTCCAGGTGGGGAATTTCTATGCCACTGAAACCGGGAAACCGGCCCTTATGAACCTGGCATGGCTCGAGAAGGGACATTTATTTGTGGAGACACAATGGCCCAGTGGTTAGGGCAGCGGACTCGCGGTCGGAGAATCGCAGTTTCGATTCCCAGGCCGGGCGTCGTGTGTTTATTGAGAGAAAACACCTAAAAAGCTCAACGAATCCCCGACAGGAGGGGTGGCGACACCTGTTGTACTCTTTCGCCACAACTTTCTCTCACCCTCCCTTCCTGTTTCTTGAGGAACGCTGCGATGGACTGGCGTTCCGTCCAGCTGGGGGGAACTGATACGCCACAGAAACCGGGAAACCGGGCCCATGAGCCTGGCTAGGCTTGAAAAAGGCGACGTTTTTTATCGTAAGATACCATGCATTGTGGCGGATTCAACTTTTTAAATGCGTAGACATGCCTGCGTGAACAACGCAATGGTAATATGTCATACAAACTAACCGAAAAATACCAAATATTTTTAATGTTGAATAGAAACACTTTGGGGATATGGAAGAAACAACGACGTGCTTGGAATTGAAAATTTTGCAGTGAAATAATACGCAGAAAATTATGTAGCAATATTTACATCTGGAATTATATATCGTTCCAGAATTTTGAAATGTCTTTTAAGTGTTTGAAAGGCAGTCTTGTCTTTTTGAGGATGCAGGATATCGAATAGGATTTCTTGGCAAAGCAAGCATTATATGAAAGGTGCTTAGAAACGAGTTTGCTAGATGTAACTTGATATCATTTAATCCACAACAGGCGAAATAAGAAAAAATGTGAATGAAACAACGACAATAACAACAATAATAGATATACTAATAATAATAATAATAATAATAATAATAATAATAATAATAATAATAGATAATAATAATAATAATAATAATAATAATAATAATAATAATAATAACAACAATAACAACAACAACAACAACAACAACAACAACAACAACAATAATAATAATAATAATAATAATAATAATAATGATTAAATTTACTTGCTTCAAGGGCGAAGGGTAATAATAATAATAGTAACAGCAACCCCCGAGGCGTTTAACATGTGAGAACATAAAACGCTGCTCCGAAATCTATCCAAAAACATCCAGAATAAAAATACATGGAACCTGAAATAGTTGACAAAGTGTTGGATTATATCCGATTAATTAATTATCATTGAAATTTATTTCTATTTTTCCAGATGAAATGATGTATTTTAGCTGTGTACCCTCTCCATTACTCGCACATGCGTAAATACGTTCGCCACATATTGGTTCAAATCAACAACAGAACGTCTCCGTCCCCAACCCTCATGCACAAACACTGAAAAATAAAGTACTCAATACCTTATTATTTAATCCAACGATAACAAACGGGGAGTGCGTGCACTAAACTTAGGATGTAAAGACGTGTGAAATAACGCTAGTCCTTTTGCTCGGCGTGCTAATGATTATGCTAGCTCGCAGCAATAATAATAATAATAATAATAATAATAATAATAATAATAATAATAATAATAATAATAGATGATATGTGCATCTCTGATCACGAGCAGAAGTAGTGGGGGAGCATCATAGCCATGTGTTGAGAGGGATTCTTTGGGGTTTGAATAATTCACCTCTGGAAACATGGGTGGTTCTTTCAACATCCTTAAACAACCCTTATTCAGGGACCTTTTGAGCGGGATGGGCTACTCAACCTGAAGAAAATTCTAACTGGGCCCCACCTGCAAGGTCATGCGCTGTTTATCTTGATATGAGATCACCATGTCGCGCACATGTGATGCATATGCCTGGTGTACCCTTATCAGACGGGTAGTCATGATGGGTATATTGGGCTTCGTATATTTTACCCCAGTGTCACTTTGATGGCATGAACTGCTCTCTCACTCAATAATAATAATAATAATAATAATAATAATAATAATAATAACAATAATAATCAGGTTGTGGCTCCCTTGGCTTCTGATCTTAACTGACTGGAAGTGTTATCATGTACATTCTTTTCTCTTGGTATAAAAAAATGGGCGACGGCAAATATTCTGCTCAATACCACAGATTTGCTTGTCAGTTGTTTGATCTTAACCAGTTGAGCATCTTCCTTAGTGGCTGACGAAAGGTGCATCTCTGATTACGAGCATAAGTAGTGGGGGGGGGCATCATAGCCATCTATTGAGAGGGATTCTTTCGAGTTTGAATAATTCACCTCTGGACACAACTATCCTTTGGTGGACGAAATGAAAACAGCAAGAATGCAGATGAAATAGGCAGCAGAATCACAGAACCCAGTGTACGAGTAGTACATCCTAGCAGTGAAGCTGAAAAAAAAGTAGTGAAGAATGAGTGCAGCAAACATGCAGATTAAAAGTAAATAATAACAACAACATCATCATCAACAACAACAACAACAGCAACAACAACAATAATAATAATAATATTGCTAAGAAACAAACGGTATTTCAGATTTGGAGGAGGAGGTTATTCGGTGGCTTTGATCCCACTATATCTCTGACACTTTATTTTAACGACCTGTCTATATTAGTAATTATCAGTGGATCGACACTTAAGTGCCATTTCCAGACTACGGATTAGCTGATGTTTGTAATTTTGGCAGCATTTGATTATACAACAGATGTCTTTGCTCAACGCCACTGGTACTGTTCGAGGGAAAGGACGAAGCAAATACAGTCTTCGCTAGAATGAAGTAAAAGTTAACCTCAAACCGTTTTAGTGGTTCAGATCCTGACTTCTATTCGATTAATCCATCGCAGCACCTGATTGTTTATGGTACTCTTTTTTTTTAATAATTGCAATTTTTTAAGGCACGCCGTACAAAATGCTTAACGGCATTTGCTTTGGGGTTGAAATACCGGAATCTATTTTGCTTTTCAACCTTTTGGAGTTGATAAAATAAGTACCAGCCGAACACTGGTATCGAAGTAATTGACTTCACTCCCTCTCCGAAACTGCTGGCCTTATGCTAAAATTCGAAACCGGTAATTACTGTCTTTTATTATCTAAAAGATATAACGATAAATAAAATCGCATATATTGAGAAGTGTTATTTGAGAATGGTACACCGTATATACCTACATTTGAATATTTATGGAACAGACAATGAATATATAACTGGCAATGCATGTATGTGAACGTAAGCCATATTTTTATGTGTATGTGTGTGCGTAATCCTTTGTAAGTGTGCACATGTCTACGTGCAAGTATACTTGTGTGTATTTATAAAATAAACGTCCCCGCCATAATACAATGCATTTAGAATGGAAACTGTGTTACCTGTCTGTGAACGCTACAAGTGTATTTTAATGGCAATCAAAATGACGAAAATGATGGCAATCGATTAGTGAAAATACTCAGAGATTTGACAGCATCGTTTCAAGCTAAATTGCCACTTGCTGCAAACAAAATCGTAGAATCCTTTTCAAAAATGTCACTTGAAACTGCTGCAGCAGAAAATTCCCAATAACTTTATCATGCTAAAAGATTGCAAAGTAATTTCAACAATGGCACCAGTTAAATAATAAAGAGATATTTCATAAGACAGCCATGCCACTCCAAATATTTTCGACAATTTCTTACTGTTACTTCTGCAGTAATTTTGGCAGAAGTGACTATCCATTATTGGCATTATTCTATCCGTACATGTCAATGAAGAGAAAATCACGTTTACTAAGCAAGCTTATAAGTCTACATTTCAGAAACGTCATTGCGATATTTGTAGTATAATATGACATGATATGTGTTTAGTTAAACTGGAATGAATTCAGTTTTATGTAGCCGTGTCAGTTTCTAAATAGTTTTTAAGCGACACTTTATACTGTTCATATTTTCACATCACTTCACTTTTCAGTCACGCCAAATTGCGTCAGACTAGTTTTAATATAATAAGTAATAACAATGATAATATTTGTTATTTCTATCGTATTAATAACGGTACTAATAAATGATTTATTTGAAACTCTATATTGCAACGAATTTTAACATGTATGTGGATGTATATAGTCGGTTTCTCAGGAGTTCAATAAATTTTATTTGTAATATTTATAATATATATTATTCATAATGATATTTATTATTCCTATCGTATAATTAACGGTAATAATTAACGATTTATTTGAAACTCTATATTGCAACGAATTGTAAGATGTATGTGGATGTTCACTCATTTTTATAATTGTATTTTTAGACCAAATACAACTGGGTGTGTATATAGAGACGTAAATAGATGAGGTAAGACACCTAAGTAACGAAGCTGATTCTTTTGTCAGTCCCTTTCATGCTAGCAAGAATAATGATAATATATTCATTATGGAATAAATGTAAAACAAAACAGGATTATCAGTTTAAGAAAGTGATGGAGGAGCTGGATTACTTCTAATTCACTAATAATGTATTGTTAAGAAAACTGGGTGCAACTTTTAAATAAGACCAGGAATTAATCAATTTGAGAAAATAATGTGAAACAATACAGTATCAAGAAAGAGGAGACATAATTAATGCATCTCTGTATGGAGGAGACGAATAGTTAATGAATACATCTCTAGCCAAGTGGCTCTATGAAGAAATATCAACTTCAGAGTCAGATACTATACTATACAAGCACATAGATAACGGTAAATGATGTGTAAAGCATAGTTATGCATATATGAAGCAGAACACAGACAGAAAAAAATGGTCATAGCTCACATGATATCAAACTTTAATAATTTTCAAAACCCATTGATCATTGAATTGTTAAAAATATAGATATTTATTTACCTTGCGTACAATAGCTTCAACAGATTTTAGATTCATTACACAACCAAATTACCAAAATCTGTTTTATTAATATACTCTGACTGCTTTTTCCATTTAGATTTTTTTTCTATTCTTTGCTTTTTATGCGGCTCATAGAACACCAGATAATTTTCATTTAAAGAATTGTCTTTCTTTGTCACTAGTCAGTGAAACTCAGTGAGTCCTCACAAATAACTATTTATTCATGCTGTTGTTTGTGTATATATATATATTGAGTAATGTATGTGGATATGTGTATGCAAAGATATAGCAAGCATAATTCAATAATTCAACATATATACATGGAAAATATAGAGATTGGTAAACGACTTTGAAATTTAACGATGATAAATTATATCAACGTTCTGTGAAACATAACTTTGCAGAATTTTGACTTTCACAGTATTGAAACATTCCTGGAGAATGGCAAGGGAGATGCGCCTGGACAGCCTCACTGACTGGCGGGCCTCGCTCTTGCGGACAGTCGTCTCTGCTCCGATTCTATCAAACGAGCTTGGGCATTCACCGAACGAACCAAAGCCCCTTTATACAAATACCTGACCTAACAGAACTAAGAATCAATTTTATCCCATATCACATTCTCCTACCATGGGAAAGAAAAGGGCTTAATATATAATGCCTAGGTCTAGACTTACCTCCAAATTGACAAGATAATCGAAACAGGATGGATTAAACTGATGATAGATATGCCTAATCAGGACTAGTTTCGAGGTGGACAGTATTAATAATATAATATTCTCATCAAAATGATATATAATATCTGTTTTTGCCTATTTGAATGAAGTGAAGCATAGAGGATTAGGTGTCGCTGACCAAATTAACAATGAAAACATTGTAATTTAATTCCATCCATAAAACTATGAGAGATGTATCTAATTTCAGATTAGCTCTGCCAATTGTATTCTTTCGACTTTGGTATTTGCATGTTGTCATATAAGGGATTATGTATTTATGTATTAATGAGCTGTGATAATCTATT
Organism: Octopus sinensis; assembly: GCF_006345805.1. NCBI lineage: Eukaryota > Metazoa > Mollusca > Cephalopoda > Octopoda > Octopodidae > Octopus > Octopus sinensis. The sequence goes on along the minus strand of NC_043000.1, from coordinate 122,365,378 downwards.
AATGTTCCTTCCTATAAGTGATTATGTGTTATTTATGTGTAATTGTTGAAGCGTCCGGTTTGAGCATGTAATTATTTATGCCAGCAGTGATTTGCGTGAAATGAAGTGTATCTCTACTTTTTGTGTCTGTATTTGTTATGCGAATTTATATATACAGGCTATTGTGTACATTACGTCATTATATCGCCGTTTGAAGCTTGCAGGTGTAGCAGGAAAAATATCAGATAGAATATCTTATTGTATTTAGGTAATTCTGTGTTCAAAAGGCACAGAAGTCAAATTGTCTTTCACCTCTCAAATGATCAATATATTACATGTCTCCGAAACACTGGAATCGATTGAAACTGAAACACAACAGCTTTCATAAAATGTGTCTCCCATACGAATGTTGTTATAAATACATTTGTGGTTGTGCGTAATATAGTTCAATATATATATATATATATATATATAAGTATATATCTGTGTAATTATATTTAATATGATATTATATAATCTTAAATAACGCTGTGCTTAATTTACTGAGGACCTAAGCCGATGGATATGCAAGAGAACATTTAACAGTAAACAATATATATGTACATGTATATATATATATATATATATATATATATATATATTATATATATATATATATATATATATAATATATATATACATTTATACATACATGCATATATATAATATATATATATATATATACATATATATACATGTATAATCAGTGAATATATATACGTGTGTATACGTGTGTGTGCGCACGGACATGATTATGTGTGTGTATATATGTATATATATATATATATATATATATATATAATATATATATATATATATATATATATATATATATATATATATATATATACTTATATATATATATATGTACATACATATATACTACGTATCCATATAGACACATACAGGACACGCACGCTGCTTTCTATTGGGGAGCGAGGGGAATATTTTTACGTGATATGGTGCATGAAATATTGCATAGCATGTGTGATATATATTTTGTACGTATGTAGATGTCAAGATAAATCTATAGAAGACATTTGGTGATTGTTCATCACAAGATATATTTCTGAAGTAAGGAAAAAGAGAAAATATGAAATCATAAAGATTCAATATATGGCATTGCATATAATATTGATTAAATGTCTATTGTCTTCATTTCATTGTGAATCTTGATATATCTACCGAGTCAACTGCCTAGAATACAGCATTCCTGGCACAATGGGGGATTGTGTGTATGTGTATAAATACATATATATTTACATATGTACATACACATATATACGTACAGATATGTGTGTGTGTGTCTATATGTGTGTGTATGTGTGTGTGTGCTTGTGTGTGAAAGAATGAACCCTAGCTACCTCTTGTTGCATATCTCCTTATGTTTGCTATTCAATTGTTCTTTCCTTACAGGTTAACGTACCCTCACTCACCCTTCCAGATCTCATGCATGCACACACCCATGTATGTATGTCATGTGCATATATATATATATATATATATATATATATATATACACATATGTGTGTGTGTATGTGTATATATATATACATCATGCATGCATACATATATATATGTATATAAATATATAAATTATACATACATATATATATATATAAATTATCCCATCTTCAATATTGCATAGGATCAGAAAATTCAGATATCTTCATATGATCAGGGAAATATATCTGCTTTATAAGCCTTTTATTAAATGTCATACAACCCCTTCTCTTGCTTATCATCAACATCAGTGTCATCTTCACCTTCATCTACCTCACCAACCTCAATATCAATAACCACAACAACGACAGCAGCAACATGAGCAGCAGTTAAAAATATTAATGTAATATTGAAAAAATATATACAAGCATTGGTAATATAAATAATGAAAGAATGTGATTCTAGAATTTGTATTTTGTCATAAACAAATTCCAATAGAATCGAAGAGGCTCTTATATTTAGGGGCTATAATTGGATTGTATTCTGGGTATATACATTTTTATCGATAAAGATGACTAACCTTTCTTATTTGCGATATATGATTATCTGGTAATTGTGTCATCTTTATTTGAATCTAAGGCTTTCTTTAAGCGTGGATGAATACATCGTGAATGTGATATCTTATTGTTACGTCAGAAATATTACTTGTTATGTGATCGGAAGCCAAGTACACAGCAGTGACAATAAAAGTTATCTATAGAGGCGCAGGAGTGGCTGTGTGGTAAGTAGCGTGTTTACCAACCACATGGTTCTGGGTTCAGTCCCACTGCGTGGCACCTTGGGCAAGTGTCTACTACTATAGCCTCGGGCCGACCAAAGCCTTGTGAGTGGATTTGGTAGACGGAAACTGAAAGAAGTCCGTCGTATATATGTAAATATATATATATAATACGTGTGTGTGTGTGTTTGTGTGTCTGTGTTTGTCCCCCTAGCATTGCTTGACAACCGATGCTGGTGTGTTTATGTTCCCGTTGTTTAGCGGTTCGGCAAAAGAGACCGATAGAATAAGTACTGGGCTTACAAAAGAATAAGTCCCGGGGTCGATTTGCTCGATTAAAAGGTGGTGCTCCAGCATGGCCGCAGTCAAATGAGTGAAACAAGTAAAAGAGAATACATGTCTGCATGACGATGAGTACATTGGACAAAACTTTTACTGATCTTTCCTCGGGTTCTTTAGGCCAAATTAAAGATATTATTTAAGTACTGGGGTATAATACAACATGATACCCTTAGCTGCGCTTTAAACTAATGTAACGAATATTTCAAATTCATACTTTTGCTAGGCATCTAGCTTTCCATGTGCATACATACGTACACTCATGCCTACATATGTATGCAACTGGCAAAAACATCAGAGAGTCAGTCTCTTCAATCAGCTAGTAGCGCTTCTTGCCCTCTCCGAAATGCTTGCACCTCACCGTCTGGGTAGGTGGCGCTGCAAGCTGATCTAGGTGTATACACATCATTTGTCAACAGACGGGATATATTTTCTGTTACAAGACGCAGTGAGTAGCTTGTTTATAGTTACGAACGTGCCTCAAGCATATTCGCACTGATAACATTTCAGTTTTACTTGTCACTACTTAGTGCCCCCCCCCCTCTGTAATTTATATATATATATATATAATTTACAAGATAAGGGCAGAAGAAAAATTCTAATGCCAGATACGCCGAAACAAAAAAAATGTCCATAGCCATTAAATTTAAATTTAATGGTTATCGACAATTTTTTTGTTTCGGCGTATCTGGCATTAGAATTTCTCTTCTGCCCTTATCTTGTAAATTATGTATAAATTTTACCTTTAAATGCATTTTTTGATATGCTGGCCATTGATAAAATTTTTTTCGGGAAAAAAATTTTATCCTATATCAATTATATATATATATATATATATATATATATATATATATATACTAGCTGTCGGCTTTAGTGATAATCAAGCATATTTGGTCTTTCATGAAATTCTCTCTCTCTTGTCATTCACTTGGTTTGACTCGTTAATTAAAATAAAAAAAGCGTGCACGTTTGAAAGACCAGATTTAAAATGGTTGTTGGGTTGTAACGAAATCTTTTATTATTACGTTACAAATTACATAGACTTTATGCGTTTTACACTATGGAATGATAATATGCCATGGGTAATCATTACAAAGATGGTTGCATAATTTCTCTTACAGTTAGGTAATAAGAAGACACCCATAATTGACTCCACTGGTAGCTTCTTTCATTTAGCTTGGCATACACGCAAGCACACACACACACACACAGACACAGACACACACACACACACAGACAGACACACACACACACACACACACACACACACACACAAACACACACACGCACACACACACACATGAATTGGCTGAGAACCTATCTTCTCAACAGCACAGATGTTTTGAAATCATTAACAAAAAAATTTTTAAGTTCTCTCTTTCCTTTCTTCGTCTTAATAGCAAAAATAATTAACCTCACTATATGTTCCTCTTACCGCTCACTTTGAAATAAAGATACAAAAATAAAACGACAGTATCACATTTTATTGATATAGTAAAAATGCTTCATTATCCGATTAGTTACCGATGGCCACTACATCCATGTTTTCGTAGTAAGTAGTATATTCTTGTGTTAGACTTCGTGTGTTTTACTCCAAAAGCAGACATGTTTTTTTTTCTGATGTGGACTTGTTGTGACCATTAACTCATATCAGGTATAGCTGGATTATTTTTTCAGTTACCCGTTGTTTACCTTTAGCGTTTATATATTTGATTAATAATATATAATATTCGTTCTCAGATATGCTTTAATTTTTTATGTATCGCCATGCCATGTCTGACTCAATTAAACTATGCCACCAGAGAAATTTTCCGGTAGGCATTTAATATATTGCTTAGATCCTCCTTTTCCATGATCAAGTTTGTAGTTATAAATTGGTTGATCATTAATAAAAATATATACTCATGTGAGGTTTTGCAGCGTTCCTTTCTTTTTATGAAGTATTAGGTTGTTTGTGACAGATGTGGTGATAAATTTTGCGTTACGTATTTGTAAGCTGTAGAAAGCCAGGTTATGGGTCATTGATTTGTTACTTTTCCTCAATCTTGTTAAGCATCTATGCAACCTTATAATAAAACTTTTGGGATATTTACACTTCTTGCAGCCTCCAACTTAGTTTTCGTAGCGTCTTGTCTGTTTTTTTTATTTTTATGTTTGCAATGCGTAGAAAAATCTGCATGGTACACAAGCACACACACACATTTTGTCTCTGTCCATATTTCTCTCCATGAATGCTTTACTCCTGCTATTGCTTTTGTGAGTGTTTTATTATGTTTTAACACTGTTTCTCTTGAAATCGAACTTTGACGCTTTTCAGGCCTGCAGATTCATTGTGCTTCACCGAGAACCATTTGTCTCGGGAATTCTTATATTTCATTTATTAACTGTTTAATACATATATCTGCGTCATCTGCTTTCATTCTTTTCAGCTGTAGGCTTTCGTCATTTATTTTGTTCGTTTTCCATGCTGCTTCGTGTGTCTTTAAATCTGTGTAAGTGAAGTTCTGACAGGGTATCCATCCTCTGTTGTAACTACAATCACACATGCATATACAATTTAAATTATATTTTGTAATATTAAAGTTTGTGGATTTTTTTCCGATTAATTTGTGATGACGATGCCTGTGCCTTTTCATCGTAATTTGTCTTCGGGAAGTATCTTCGTAAAATTGTAATTCGTTAATGAGTTCCAACATGTGATTGTTGTATTTTTGATTTAAACCTTTACCCGAATACGACAACCTTATAATTTCCTCATGCTCCATCTCCCTAGCTCATAGTACTTTTATATTCCTTCGACCTGGTCCAGTTTTGTTGGGTATATTGTATGTGATCTAAGGAATTATTTAAATGTGTTTTTTAAAATTCTTTTGTATTGTCCGTTCCATCGTGGTGTCCTAAGTATTAAATGTTTGGATCTATTCCATCTCACTCAGAGACTATCCAATTAATTTTTTTTTTAACTATACAGTTTGAAACTCCAAAACTACTGGTAGAATTTCTCATTTAGAATACGATTTACTCTTAAAGCTGTTGATAAAATCTCGGCTGTTTGCGATAGTAATGGAAGAGGAACAGCTTCAGGGTTCTCACTACTAAATGTCACCACTCTGTTCTATTCGTATGGCGAGCGAAGAGGATGCCACCTTTATCCTTTCTTCTTTTCTAGTCAGCACTGTGCATTCCTTACTCTTTCCTTCCCTTCTACACTATCAACTAGCAACCAGTGAGCGAACTTTTCACTGCCACTACGGTTACCGTATTTTCCGGTATAAGCCAATATTTGGTTTGTT
>NC_043000.1:122314507-122354507 GCF_006345805.1 Octopus sinensis | reverse complement strand
AAAACAGCAGTCTTGAGGGAAATCGAAAGTGGATCAAATCGACCATAGTACTCTGTTGATACTTATTTTATCGACCCCGAAAACAGAAAGGCGATGCTGTAAGCCAGTAAATTTTGAAAGTGGGGTATACCTGTCATTATCGACCCCGCTGGTGTCTTATTTTACGAACCCTGACAGAGGTTATGTAGAGCTTATCCTAGCGGCATATGAACTTAAAAATGTAAAATGCTGGAAGAAGTGCCGAATAATAATTACAATTGTTTCATACACAAGCACAAAGTTTGAAATTTTTGAAAGGGGTTAATCGATTAATTACAGTTATTGAACTCGACGAGATTTGAGCTCAAAAATTGAAAATTCGGAATAAATGTACTACAGATTTTCTTCCAATTCTTTACGTCCAGTTCTTTGACCTCGAAGTTAGAGATTATTATAATTTCCCTCATATTTTCAATACAGTGTTAAATTCATTGATTCTGATTTATAACATTTCTAAGAGAAATATGGATGATCATACCTCAGACTATTTCTGCATTCTAAATGTATGAGTTTTTTTTTCCAATATGACAAAAAAAAAACAAAGAAATTGGTTCTTATTTTGTTAGCTTACATTATGAGACCATTTTCATATCCAGTTGCGAGGTGAATTATTGCTTGTGTGACAGTTATACGTATTTTAAAAGAGATCATTTTTCTATACTCTCGTTGGGTAACATAAATATATTTCAGGAAGCAATACTCTCACTCTTTTCTTTTAAGATACAGCAATAACAATTGAAACAATATTACTATATGACAAAATCTAATACCGTATGTACAATAAATTTTTGTTCTCAATATAAGATGTTTGAATTCACCGTGGAAAGCTCGGCGTAAGTCATGAAAAGAGATCTCTTCTAACTCCTTCTTTCCCCCTCCTAATTTTTTCTATATCCTATATTCCCTACCAAAGGTAAAATCAAATCTCAGTTTCTAGCACATATATACATTTACTTGGGAAAAAAAGAAAATTTTTTAAAATCAATATTATTTACTATACATCCATATTCTACTGTTAATATTGTATTTTTGTAGACGGTTTGGGGGTGATGCCTTTCATTGATGAAAAGATTTTCAGAAAAGACAAAAGGCTCTCTTGAACTACGTCATCAACGTATCCCATTTTCCTTCTAACTGAATATAATCCATTAAAATTTATCTCTTCTGCAACAGTTAAACACAGCTTCTATTGTGTACCGCTCTTTGAAGCGAGTATTTTGTGAAGATGATACAGCGAAAGTAATGCATTGGGAATATCTAAAAGATAATATATGTGTCGTGTGGATAAGTAGTTGAGGTCGTCGTGGCAATATTCATAATATTTTATAGGTGATATGGGGGTATTTTCACCGAAATACCTTCAGAAGGCGACGCTTTGGAGATACTACCGTAGAAATGATGTTATAATAACGATATTGTAAGGATGATATTTCAATATTTTTGATGTTCTCGTGGAATCGTTATACAGTTGTGTTGTTGAATCGTTTTTGAGTAGAAAATGCTTGTGTGGTGATCTTTTGAGGTAATATTCCGGAGGTGACGTGATCGAAATAACGTTTTTGCTGTAATGTCTTTTCGGCTTTGATATCTTCGGTGACGCGATACGACGTTATGCCGACATTTTTCTTCTAGGAGCATTTACCATTTCTTCATAAAAAGCACGATGTTCGTTTACTACAAGTAATTATGATATGCATTATATTTGCTTACAGGGATGGAATTATTCATGCATCCAAAAGGCAGGAATGTTTTAATATGCACGGACTTCGGTAGAACAATAGAAAAAACAAACTGAATTAATTCAATTATAAGCATATGTTAAGTATTACATACGTTACACTAGCTTCGCTGAGGTGATTACATATGGTCGGTGTTAATTCGTCCTCTATTATTTATTTTTATCGCCTGATAGAGTGACAACTATTGTGCGCTGGATCTATTTACATTGTAGTAGAGCTAATAACCTACCGAAACATAAATTACTATTATATTTACTCAGGGAAGCGTAAATTTTATCGTTTGTTTTATCAGTGATGTTAAATTGGAATGTTCTTCAGAAGTTATTCGCAGATGAAGCAAAATGATAAACCACATGAAGGGAATTAATCTGCCAGTAAAGATAATGCCAGAATTTCAAATGGTTTGCAATGTTGGCGTCAAAATGATAAAGCTTATGAAACAAAAAGATAAGAGTGAATTACAATATATTCATGTACGCACGATCACACCCTCCTCCCTCACACATATATGTATATATAATTTTTGACCTTTTATCAGTAAGATTCAAGAAGGAAAAATCAGTTGTTCTTTTAGAAATAAAACCGTTTGAAAAAGGTCATTCCTGGGTCGCCTACTAAATCTTTTCTATATAATTAATTTTGCTTCATTGTATTCAAGCGGCAATAACTGAACCAATAGCATTTCCACAAGTGACTACACGGCTAAGAAAGATAGAAGCGTAATATATGTTACAGAAAGACAACTAAAAATGCGTAGTAAAATCTATGGATATTGACTGTCATTTCATGAAAATATCCTTATATTTAATTCAGTATTTTCTACAAGTATATTCAATCCATAGAAGATAACTTATCAATTTATCAGATTTTGCTTTATCTTTTGAGACCTGACCGATATACAATAATGAAATGACTAACACATCCTTCCTACTCATGAGGGAATACTATGAAATAAGAAAGCAAAGAAGTAATACATTAAAAAAAATATGCACGTCTTGACATCACTCAATTGGATATGCATTATTTAGTGCATTGCCCGAGGTATCATGGTGTAGCGTAGAACATATATTTCTAATGTAGAGATACAGATTGAAAAAAAAAAACCTGAAGAGCAGAAACTGTAATGTCATATATCTATAATTTCAAACGTCAGTGATTTTGGAATAGCAATTAGAACGCTGTGCTACATATTTGAAATAATTCTTCTGGGGCATTACTGCTTTGAGAGCAGCGCTAGTATTCATGATATTTTTTTACGCCTGTCAGTAGTCTGTTGGCTTTGAATATCTTATGTAAATTAATTCTCCGCTGTGAAATGTTTCTAAACGCATTTAACTATAAAGATCTACATGTACCAATGAAAGATGTGAGTATAAAGTGAAAAGAAACAATTTAAAGCTGACGCAAATTCTTACATAAAAACAGACGCCTAAACATTTTCTGCAACGATCATATATATTATATGTTACATTAGTCGCAAGTTTTGGCACAAGGCCAGCAATTTCGCGGGACGGAATATGCGAATTGCATCGACTCCCAGTGCTCACTGGTACTTATTTGAACGGAAGGCTGCGAGCTGGCAAAAACGTTAGCACGCCGGGCGAAATGCTTAGAGGTATTTCGTCTGCCGTTAGGTTGAGAGTTCAAATTCCGCCGAGGTCGACTTTGCCTTTCATCCTCTCGGGGTCGATAAATTAAGTACCAGTTACGCACTGGGGTCGATATACTCGACTTAATACCTATGTCTGTCCTCGTTTGTTGCCTCTATGTTTAGCCCCATGTGGGTTATAAAGAAATGGGTACTTGTTTGATCGACCCCGAAGGAATTAAAGACAAAGACCACCTCGGCGGAATTTCATCTGAGAACATAACGGCAGACGAATACAGCTAGGCATTTTGCCCGGCGTGCTAAAGGTTTTGTCAGATCACCACCTTTAAAATATTATATTAAAACATTTGTATAAATATTTTATATTAGGAGATTTGCCATAAATACCGAAGAAAGTATCCGAAAATTTAAAAAACCTAAATTCACTGATATTTAAGTTATTAAAATGAAGGTGCCAAGAACAATTCATACACAACTGAATTCAAGAGTACAATAAATAATATTTCCAATGACAGCTGTTCTGCTACATGAGTGAAGCAAATATTGCAGAATATTATCAAATCATTCTTCCACATATACACATAAACATAAATGACACACGCACTAAAATACACGGGTGCGCGCACATCTGGATGTGTGTGTGCGAGAGTGTGTGGTTATGGAAGTGTATGTTGGAAGAGAATAGAGAACAAAGTAGAGGAAATAATTCATTACATGTTAGAGTACAAGAAAACTATGTATTGTAGCTTATAGAATCACATATCATTCAGTTGAGAGTTTTTCACAAGGTATTTCCAAGGTATATAACAGAGAAACATTACATATATACGTTAAGGGAGTGTTGGTTGGGTGTAACGTCGGATTGTGAATTTCTTTTCTTCGGAATAGGCTACAATGATCTCTCTCTCTCTCTCTCTCTCTCTCTCTCTCTCTGTATATATATATATATATTATATATATATATATATATATATATATATATATATACATATATATATATATATATATATATATATATACATATATACATATATATATATATATATATATTTACATATATATATATATATATACATATACATTTATAGGCGTAGGAGCAACTGTGTGGTAAGTAGCTTGCCTACGAACACATGGTTCCAGGTTCAGTCTCACTGCGTGGTACCTTGGGCAAGTGTCTTCTACTATAGCCTCGGGCCGACCAAGGCCTTGTGAATGAATTAGGTAGACGGAAAGTGAAAGAAGCCCGTCGTATGTATATATATATATATATGTATGTGTGTATGTGTGTGTGTGTTTGTGCGTGTGTATGTTTGTGTGTGTGCGTGTTTGTGCGTGTGTACGTTTGTGTGTCTGTGTTTGTCTCTCCCCCAACATCGTTTGACAACCGATGCTGGTTTGTTTACGTCCCGGTAACTTAGCGGTTCGGTAAAAGAGACCGACAGAATGAGCACTAAGCTTTCAAAGAATATGTCATCGAGTCGATTTGCTCGACCAAAGGCGGTGCTCCAGCATCGCCGCAGTCAAATGACTGAAACATGTAAAAAAAAAAAAAAGAAGAGTACTTGGCTGGAGCTTTTATTTTAGCGAACCCGAAAAAATCGAAGTAGACCCCGGTTGTATTTGAACTCAGAACATAAAAACGAAAGAAATGGTGCTTATCATTAACGTTGGCATGTTAAGGATTCTGCCAGCAGAAAAATGTATAATGTAATTTGATAAACTTCAGGTACTTGATGTAGACGAAATTCACGCTAAACGCAAAGGCCCCTATGCACAAATATTTGGAATAATGTAATTGAACACAAATACAAAGGACTTTATACTTGAAACAAAAACGAAAAGTGAAATGCATACGCAAAATTTATATGTTTTAATTCTAATAAATTGAATTCGCTTCTCTAACGTAAAAATTGAATAGCAGTGTCTTTGATAAGACGACTCTCTTGCTTGAAATGGAAGTGCAAAACAGTTGAATGAACCAACATGTTGCAAAGATATCGCAAGCTTCCCTTAGAAACATGGGTCAAATGACTCAGATGCAATTTAAGAAACAGCCAATTCTAAAGAAGCCTGTATGTATGTATGTATGCATGCATCTGTCACCCATCATCTTTCTACCAATTTATCTATCAATGTGTATACATACATACATGTATGCATACATACATACATACATACATACATACATACATACATACATACATACATACATACATACATACATACATACACACACACACACCCACACACCACACATATATATATATACATACACACACACACCACACATATATATATATATATATATATATATATATATATACATAATTATTAGAGAGTTATCCACTATGTGGATAACTCTAGTGCTAAGTAATGAAACAATTGTATAGAGTCAATCTATTTTATCGTTGTATTTCACTTTCCTTCAGTTAAATGTGTGTTGATTCTAGTTGGAAACGGATCTTCTGTGGTTGCTTCGGAGCTATTTTTAGCACTAGAGTTATCACATAGTGGATAAACTCCTAATAATTTATGTATAAATTTGTATTTCCTCGTAGTTTTTTGTGCTAAGCCACTTGGTGTTAATTGACGGTATTATTAAATTAATATCGATTTTTCACCCTCATTTATAATTTTATAAATTTAACTACGCGGCAGTCAATATTTTAATTGATGCGGCATACGTTTCCAATGGAGTCTAGGCATGCTTTTGGCGCGGAATTTGAGACATACTAAAAATGTATTGGTTGGACCGCTCGTGTTTTTGACGCCCGAATCGATCTAATTAATTGCATTTCTGACAAACTCTACCGAAGATTTATAGATGCAAGTGTAAGTAAAACTACATATTGCATAGTATGAAACAATTGTATAGAGTCAATCTATTTTATTCGTTGTATTTCACTTTCCTTCATTAAATGTGTGTTGATTCTAGTTGGAAACGGATCTCTGTGGTTGCTTCGGAGCTATTTTTAGCACTAGAGTTATCCACATAGTGGATAACTCTCTAATAATTTATGTATAAATTTGTATTTCCTCCGTAGTTTTTTGTGCTAAGCCACTTGGTGTTAAATTGACGGTATTATTTAATTAATATCGATTTTTCACCCTCATTTATAATTTTTAATTTAACTACGCGGCAGTCAATATTTTATTTGATGCGGCATACGTTCCAATGGAGTCTAGGCATGCTTTTGGCGCGGAATTTGAGACATAACTAAAAATGTAATTGGTTGGACCGCTCGTGTTTTTGACGCCCGAATCGATCTAATAATTGCATTTCTGACAAACTCTACCGAAGATTTATAGATGCAAGTGTAAGTAAAACTACATATTGCATTAGTAATGAAACATTGTATATAGTCAATCTATTTTATTCGTTGTATTTCACTTCCTTCAGTTAAATGGTGTTGATTCTAGTTGGAAACGGATCTTCTGTGGTTGCTTCGGAGCTATTTTTAGCACTAGAGTTATCCACATAGTGGATAACTCTCTAATAATTTATGTATAATTTGTATTTCCTCCGTAGTTTTTTGTGCTAAGCCACTTGGTGTTAAATTGACGGTATTATTAAATTAATATCGATTTTTCACCCTCATTTATAATTTTATATATATATATATATATATATAATATATATATATATATATATATATATATACATATACTTAAGAAAATTAAAGGAGTGAACACACACATTCGCAAACACGGGCATATATTCAAGCAACTCTCTCTTTTTCTCACTCTTTATATAAATATATGTGTTTGAGTGTATGTGTGTATGTGTGTGTATATACATGCATACACACACGCTCATATATATATATATATATGTATAAACATGCATTCACACATACACACATACACATATATATATATGCATATACATGCATACATACACATATATATATATACATATAAAAATATATATATACATATATACATACATATATATACATATATATACATATACACATACTTATATATGTGTGTTTGTGTGTGGATATGTTTTTATATGAATGGGTGGGAGACGATGGGAGTGTAGAGGAGAACATAAAGCAAACAAAGAGTTAATGTTAGGAAGGCCGAGGTGTTGTGCACTTACGTAGACTAATAAAATGAAAGCGAAACATAGCTATATGGCCTGATATAAGAAACATTTTATGTATATGGCAGTAATTTTGAATGTGTTTCTTTTCCTGAAACTACAGAAATGGCGCCAGTACGATAGTCGCATATGATTTACACTAGTACACTTTAGTCTAATTCATTTTAAATTTTGATAAAATGCCAAACTTTTTCTGTAACAATTCGATGTAATAATAATTGGATAGACGGCAAACATAGATGTAGAGATGTATCCGGAAAGATATCACACGTAGGACTCATAAATTTAATATATTCATATATGTTGTAAAAATATAAGGATAGCGTTCAATAATATTCATAACGTCCGTCCACACTCATATATATATATATATATATATATATATAATATATATATATATTTATATATATGCATATATATATCCATACATATATATATGCATATATATATATACATACATATATATATGCATATCTTTATATATATATATATATATATATGACTACCGATCAATGCTCATGTTTGCGTTCTTGCGTGTCGGTGCATGTGATTGCCTGTGAGAGTTTGTACGTGTGTCGCGGTGGAGTGGGGTATTTACATCTCATATGACGGGAGTAGTAGTAGATTTGTTTGCTGTGGTTGTATGTCCATAACACACTGGGTGGAATTGGAAATAGAGGGATGCATAATATATTTATGTGTATGTGAGTTACGAGGATATTGACTTGTATGAAAATTGAAGTCCCAATGGTTTCCTTTGTAGAAGGTCCCAATGAAGGCAATAAGCCATTTAGGATAAGGTAATATGAAGGAAAAATTAATATGAAAAGAATGGCTTTACTTCAGACTTGTAAGAGTTCAGGTCATAAGGTGCGAGAAAGCAATGAAACGGAAGAACGTTCAAAAGTCTGGCACTTCGAAGAAAAAATACTTGAAATAACAGGGATGTATCAAGCGAATAAAATGAAGACACGTCACAATATAGACTTGACGACATTTTAGTCACTCCTTTATGAAAACCAAGACAAACCAGCGAGCTGTGCGAAAATGAGGCTTATAATTGCATAATGTATTCGTGAACAAAAATACTGTTGGCTGTATTTCCTTTTCATTCTGCCCCCACTACATAATCTTTACCGCACTTACTCATCCTATATCCACACGTCTACTTATATATATATATATATATATATATATATATATATATATATATATATATATATATATATATATATTATATATATATATATATATTGTTTCTTTCCTATATAAGCCAAAAGACAAGGTTCAGAAGCCGCACAATATGACAGCACATCTTTGATGCAAGTGCCTCAAATGTCAAGAATCGCAAACATTACTTAAAATTTCACTTCGAAATTTTGCGTAAACTGGCGTTGCAAATAGAGCTGTTAAAGAAACAATTGTAATGAATCACTTAAGCTGTTTTAAAGAATTTCCATTGGCCTCTTCTATACTGGATAATAAAACGAATGGTTTAAACCTGGTAGCTTACTGGTGAAGCATGGTCACCCTCACAATGGTCGTTATGCATATGGCAAATGAAAGATGGAATATACGAGAATTCATTAATCACGACAATTGTTTCGCCACATCTAGCATCGATCCCTCATGGGTGGGACACTCAACAACTGGTCAGGAGAACCCGGCGGTGAAGATGCGTCTCGTCGGGTGATAAATAAATACAATTCGTTAAAATAACATTTCTGCAATGTAACTTCTCGTTTTGTAGAAAGAAAAAAAAAGCCAGGCGGAGGATATATCTTCATTTACATAGAAGCAAAAATGCAATATAACGAGAAAATACTTTTCGTATATTCCATCTTCCGTCTTTTGACATTTTGATGTGGTGTGAAAGAAGGAAAGTCGTAAATTTAGTCGAGTTAACGGTTCCTCATGCTAATAACATGGACGCCGCTTTGGCTCGAAAGATTGACCATTATGTAAACCTCCTCGAGAAATGTGAAGACGCAGGCTGGAAAGCGGAGCATTTTCGAATCGAAGTCGGATGTAGAGGGTTTGTTGGAAACAGTGTGAGACGACTGTTGTTATCATTAGGCCTAACTCATCGTAAAGTCAATACCACCATGACCAATATCCAATCTACAGTGGAGAAGGCTAGGCACTGGATTTGGTTAAACAGAGACGATGAGCAATGGCTAGATTGTTGAGCTTTATTTGATAATCAATTGATCTAGCAAGCGGGCTTCATATCATTGATGCCGTCGAGGGCTAGGCTCCGAAACGGCGCACATTCTCTCCTGATGACCCCATACACTTGCTGGATTCCAGTATGCGGAGTTTTTGACTGGTAGCACTTGCATGTGCAAGTTGATTGCAAGACATATTTTGCAAGTCGTCTTTTGAATCCGTAGATTCGATACTACAACCGGTGCTGAAATTGTTGTGACTCTCAGTATATAGCTCATAAGGAGAACGATCTGCTCAACAAAGATATGTGATTAGTATCATTGTGTACACGATATGTTTAAGATGATATAAGCTTTTGCAAAATTTAACAGCAGACGATATATGAATTTGGGTGCGTGTTTCTGAGCGTGCATGCATGTGTAAACCTGTGTGCGTGTGCGAGTATGAGGTTTTGTGTGAGTGTGTCTCTATGCTTACGTGAAAAAAAAAGAGACAAGTTAAATGAATCACGCAATAACAGAATGAATAAACATAATAAAAATATATAAAAAAACCCAAAACGGCAGAAAAGAATAACAGCATGAAAAACAGTCAGAAATAGCAATGGAAATATCGCATGGTATATTACAAAATACAAAACAACGAAGTTGGCATACACACAACATTATAAAGAATGATTAAACATAATAGATACAGTTTGCCAATAAAGGATGTCAAGTCTACACTGATATTGAGATAGCGAACGGATCGAAGTGTGCAGACGACATTAAAATAAATATTATTGTATTCCAAGTACTGTAAAATATCTTCATTGAATCGAATATACTAAGTCAGTGTATATAGCATTAAAATGGCTCTTTCATTGGAACTATTTCTGTTTTAGATATTATAAACGGTCGTTTGCAGACAGAAATGTACTATTCGCAAAACTATCGAAAAGGATTCTATAGATCTGTTGAATATTATATTCACCATAAACTTCAGTGGTTTATTTACCTATACTTTTCTTTTGTTTTTCTTTGAATTTGTTGTTACGGTTTTACTTATTTTTGTTGTTATTGTAGTCTTTGGTACTGTAAATGAAAAACATATTAGGATTTTCATATTTCTTTAATGTTTTATCTAGCATAAAAGACATAACGCTTGGATATCTTCACAACAAAAACCGTATCATGTGAGCTTCAGACACACTGCGGTGATATCATAGCCATAGTAACCAGGAAGAATTTTTTTTTGTATCTCTATAATTTGAACTCCGTTTTCATTCGGATTCAGATATCCGTCGTCCACCAGAATGTTTCCTATTCACAAGTTATTCAATGTCATATATAAAACAATCTTTAAAGGAGTGAGAATTCTTTCTAGAAACAATATTTAGTAGTACACTGGTAACCTTTTCCTAAATTGAACACGAGTGAATATGCATTTAATATTTATTTTTAAATCTGTTATCTTTATACTTAGCTTTTCTATTTATTTCTCTGCATTAATCCTTTCTCATAGCTCATACATATACATACATATACATATATATAAAATACACCCTGTGTTTGGGAAAATTTTGTATCTCTGCCGTAAGGCTTCATTTCCTCACACGCCAGCCTAATTCAATTCGTCTCCAGTCGGAAAACATCTGTCGTTATGTCCTGTTATTATTTTTATTGTATTTAAATTGAATTTATAGTTGTGTAAGATTGTCTGTTTTTCCGTCCTTCTTTTTGTATACATTCGATGCTTTCCTCTTAGGAATCTAATGCTCTTAGCTTAGTTTTTCCTTGGGGCTGGCAAGATTGGAGCAATCTCAAGATTAATCCGCCGAAATTGCGAGGATGATCTGGTTCTTGACTGAGGATAGAAAGCTTCGAATGACCCGTCCTTGTTTTTTTTGTATCGTCTATCTGGATGTTTTGTTGCCCCATTTTGCATCACCTAGTTGTCCGGATATTTTGCGTTCTCGTCCCATTTTGTATTATATATATATATATATATATATAGCAGCGTAAGTACACTTTGTTCTCTTACACACACACACACACACACACACACACATACACACACACACACACACACCACACACACATATATATATATATATATAATATATATATATATGTGTGTGTGTGTGTGTGTGTGTGTGTGTGTGTGTGTAAATTTAATGCCTAATATATGAATGTATCTAATCGGGTGGTACTCACACAGAAGCTCCTTTAGTTGACCAGGCTACAGACCACGTAGTAATCCAATACAAATGGGAAGAATATAGAGTCCTATGCAATTGAAATCAAGCAAATGCTATCAGTAATGATTATTTCATTAGCAGAGTATAGATTATAGAGAGAGTCAAGGGATATGAGCTGATTATATTCATTTCACCAGCTGATATCCATAAGATAACGATGGTTCCGCAGCCGACGTTGTAAAATAATTTATCTTAGTGTATAATAAATTATTTTACATGTCTGTATTAGTATATATGTTATAAATTGCACAGTACTATTTCCCATTTTACAAGGTAACGCAGGTACAGAAGGCTAGCACTTCAGATCATAGAATATCATGGTTACATCCAATATTTAACTCGATATATACATACAGACAGTCATCTTCGACAAAGTAACAAGCAGAGAATTGACACAGAAGATTTGTACATGCTTTTTCCCCAGAAGTTTTTGTTCATTTTGGTGTCGTTATGGTGAGGTCTAATGAACAATAGATATTTGGTTAGGCTGCGCATTGTTCCCATATAGAACCAAATCATCATGTTAACTCTTCGATGAAACTGCTGCGTGTGTTCATTGCCATTTTAGTGTCAGAAAATACCAGTTGTTATTTGTAGCCATAATAAATCTTCACCAGGTCACCAAATGTTGCTGTTGACTTTGTTGAAGCTCTTGTGGTATTTCTTCTACGTTTTTAACTTCGGGGCACCAATTATTGTTATGCTATGTTATACCGATGTTACCAGAATGCTTTGTTCTTAGTTCGTGGAAACTCTGCATATAATAACTAAACTATAACGAGCAAACGCTTAAATACAGTTTATTATGCCGCACTATTTATGAAAAGAGGTTGATGCATTACAATTTACATATAGAATCAGCATGATGAAAATAGCAGTGTACAACATGCAAAAGCTGGCTCTCCAAAGTTTACCTCTGAGCCGGATTTAACATAAGGAAAATATACATCCGCGCCGTGTCATGTCTACTACTAGAATCATATATATTCATTAGAAAGAATGGAAAAGTCCATGTATTGGTAACGCACTCAAGAACACAGTAGAATTTCCCGAGAGAGGAGAAAACGCAACGTCTCTCGTGCACTGCCAATGCCGTGTAGTATTAACTCTGTTTATAGGCTGTTTTTCAGAAGCTTCGAGAACGACTGGGAGATGTTATCACGTGAACAACAGCCGCTGATTGGACAGTAGTACAACTGCGCACATGATTCAGCCGATGTTAAGTCATGACTTGATATTCGTTATGTGGCATCACGAGTTCTAATCCATGCCATATTCTCAACAGGTAAAAGAAAAAAAAATGTAGAGAATAATGGAGGAGCGTAAAGGACGGTAACGAAAACATGACACAGGAAGTTGGGCAAAAATAAATATACAAACATAGAGGCCATAAAAATATGTGCATATGCATGTGTTTGCAAAATCTATCTATCTATCTATCTATCTATCTATCTATCTATCTATCTATCTATCTATCTATCTATCTATCTATCTATCTATCTATCTATTTATCTATCTATTTATCTATCTATTTATCTATCTATCTATCTATCTATCTATCTATCTATCTATCTATCTATCTATCTATCTATCTATCTATCTATTTATTTATCTATCTATTTATCTATCTATTTATATATCTATTTATCTATCTATCTATCTATCTATCTATCTATCTATCTATCTATCTATCTATCTATCTATCTATCTATCTGTCTGTTTGTCTATCTATCTATCTATCTATCTATCTAACAATTGTAACATTCACCACACAAGAGATAAACCGCACAAAGGCACTCTTCTCCAAAGAAGGAGACAAATTGCACCTTCATATTCCACAACACATCGTGGAAAACACGCAAAAAAAACATAATTTATAAAGTAATAAACAAAAAACAAGAAGAACAGAAAATGCACCGCAGGAAAAAATCGATAAATGCCTTCGTCCTGTATGGGACTCCAAGGAATATATCAGTTGGGGAAACAAATTTGGTACAGTCCAAGTACGTTTCCTCAACGAAAGTTTAGCAAAACGTTTTTCCACATTGGAGCTACATTCGGACGACTTGGTAATGATACCAGTCTATTAAACAAAAGGGTCACGAAAGTCCAAATAAAAAACATACCATTTGATGTCGAAACACAATGGGTGTCTCTGCCATCTGCTTTGAAATGTCAGAGACAATGTCAGAGACAAACATCCTGGAAATCGCGGTTCTAGGAGAGAAAGACTATGTGGGCAAATCAATCGAATTCCTGCTTCAATTGGATGAAGCAGCAAGAGAGAAGATACCCACCGCTATAGAACTGCCAGGAGGCTACAAACTCTATATAGTGGTAGAGGGCAGGCGACCACACTGCTATTTGTGTGGAAGCGAAACACACTTGAAAAAGACGTGCCCAACCACTGCACACCAAGAGCAACAACACACCACTACCACAACCAAAGCACTCCGGAAAAAAAGCTCTACTACCCACACCACACCATCACACAGAAGACGACAAGAGAAGCACACCAAGCTAATCCGTCATCACCAAAAACCACTCGACACCTGGAAAAATACCAACACTACCATCAACAGCAAAACCCAAAGAACAGAAAAACAAAGAAAACACACACAAACTGATCCCCCATCCCTTATACCGCACTCAACACACACAAAACTCAACAACCAACAACAACGAACAACAACACAACCACTTACACAGACATACATAGAAGCCCACAACATACCCCTACCCCCTTCTGATTCCTCAGAAATTTCGTCGGAAGACGAAACCAGTGAGGAATGGCAAATAGCTACAAAAAGAAGGAAAATAAAGAGCAGAAACACAACCAAACCAAATGCAAACACGAACAAAGCAGGGGGAAATACATCTCCCGAAGACATTTCAAAACCCAACGCAAACAACAGCCACACCAACAACCACAAAAACATATACAGCAAACATGCTCACAGCCATAGACACCAAAAACACAAATTTGATGGAATACATCCAATCAAAAACAAACATAACAGAAGATGACATAAAAACAAACAACCACCCATACACAACACCACCAGACCACATCAAAATAATACACATCTCCAAAAGTCTGCACCACACACTCAAAGGCATTTTCCCCAGTGCGGTTGGTAAATGCCAAAAATATCTCACAAAGAAACTGTACTGGGATCTTCTCGAGGACAAACCAACGGAGGAGAAAGCAAAAACTTTCGAGCAGTAAGTAACCCTCTGTATTCTAATTCATTAGAACTATGATCAAGATTGGTTGTGTAAATGCGCGTGGCTTGGGGTCCCCTTGGAAACAAGGGTACCTCTTAAATGACATAAAGTCACATAAGTTAGAAATCATAGCCATAAGCGAGACCAGACTCCACAATCCGCGGGCCCTAAAGACCATGTTTGGCGGACAGTTCAACATTTATTTTTCCCCCTGTCTGCCGAGAATGGGCGGTAGTGGCACCGCGGTACTTTTTCACAAGAGTCTGGATCTCAATGTAAGGACAATATTCGTAGACCCCGGAGGTAGACTGGTCGTCCTGGATGTCGACGGCAGCAATGGGTGCGCTTTTCGGCTCGTATCAGTTTACGCACCGCCCTTAACAGGTCGGGCGGATTTCTTTCAACGTCTAGAAGTTTTCTTGGGAACGTCTCGTCCTTTACTCTTAGTGGGGGATTGGAATGCTACCTTGGACACGCATGTAGACTACGTGGGTAGAGATAGGAATAGACGGGGATGCAAATGCCTCAGAGACCTGCTCAGACGCTTTCAACTGTCTGACAGGTTTCGACTAGACCACCCGAATGCGCCAACGTGGACATGGAGCAACCGCATCGGGTCGTCGAGATCGTATCTAGATAGGATACTGTGTAGGACAGTAGATAGAGATAGCATAGGATGTCCACAATTCCACATAGTCAGCTACACGGATCACAAACTTGTGACATGTACGCTAGACTTAGGTAAGACACTTAGGCAGGGTCCCGGATACTGGAAACTAAACGCGTCTTTCCCATCGAGACAAGTTTTCAGAGACCGGATTAGCACACTAGTAAAGAGGGCTTTGACGGGAGCCATCATCAACAACAAATGGTGGTTTGCCCTCAAGAGAGCAGTAAAAGCAGAAGCGATTAGGTACAGCAAAGCACTAGCCATAGATAGAAATAGAGTAGAGGGTGAGCTAGTTAAGAAGCTAGAAGAGGCAATTAGAAGCGGCATCGCATCCGACGTTTTGGCGGCGAGGTTGGCCCTCGACCAACACTTCAACGCCAAACACGAAGGATGTGCTGTCAGAGCTAGGATGCGTGCTCTAAGGAACGAAGGTGTTGGAGCCGCGAGAGAGGCCCGGGTGGCAGAGGCGCAACAGGGCAACAAAG
Organism: Octopus sinensis; assembly: GCF_006345805.1. NCBI lineage: Eukaryota > Metazoa > Mollusca > Cephalopoda > Octopoda > Octopodidae > Octopus > Octopus sinensis. The sequence goes on along the minus strand of NC_043000.1, from coordinate 122,338,221 downwards.
CCACCATTCGGTCTCACTGGTAGATGAACAGGGGCGAATTGCTCGAGCCAAGTAAAATGTGTGAGGCCTTTCAGCAGCATTTTGCCCGACTGTTCGGAACGAGTGGAGGCAAGAACGTAGGGTGGACTTCAGTGCCTACCTACATAGCCTACCACGACTCTCGACAAGAAAGGCAGGGTGCTGCGAAGGTGCCATCACGGCGGCGGAAGTGCGGAAGCGATGGCAGAATGCTCGAGGGACAAATCACCGGTTTTGGATGGTCTACCCTACGAGCTTTACAATTGTATGCCAGACTTGTTTGGAGATCTCTTGGCGGCGGTGTACTGCAACTGGCAGCAAAACGGAGCATTCCTGGTTTTGTGAGCCGAGGAGCCGTAACACTGCTGAAGAAAGATCTAAACAAGGGAAATGTAATAGATAACTTTAGGCCCATCACTCTGCTTAATGCAGACTTGAAAATTTTGGCCAAGGTGCTAGCCAAGAGGTTGGCGCTTGTCATCGAGAAACTGGTCGACAAGGCGCAAACATGCGCCGTGCCAGGCCGGACCATCCATGACAACCTCCATCTGATGCGCTACATCATAGACAGGGTAGTTAACGAACCTGGCATGGGTGGGGCCCTGATCAACTTGGATCAATCAAAAGCCTTTGATAGGGTAGACCATCGATACTTGGAGGCAGTCCTGAGAGCGGCTGGTTTCGGTCCCGTCTTCCGCGGCTGGATAGCTGCCTTGTACAGAGGCATCCGTTCGGTAATTCGCGTAAATGGACATCTATCGAGACCTTTCGACATTGCACGTTCGGTCCGTCAGGGATGCCCCCTCTCGGCGCTTCTATACGTATTGACTCTTGAGCCACTACTGCGGAAGCTGGCTGCGACTCTAAGGGGCATCCCGCGAGAATTGGGATGCGGGACGAGCGTGTCTGCATACGCGGACGACGTCACCGTCATAGTGTCTAGCCACGAGCACATCGAGCTGGTCGGCGAGACACTGAAAAACTACGAAGCGGTGACAGGAGCGAAAATCAACCGGGAAAAGTCAGTGGGCTTGCGACTAGGCACCTGGAGAAGCAAGCCCATGCCGTCCACCAGCGCCTCCGTCGTGGGACGCTGGACCGACGGCCCGGTTGAGTTGCTCGGGGTCTGGTTTGGTCCGGACCTCCAAGTGGAGAAGAACTGGAACGAGATAACGAGTAGGGTGGTCACTCTCGCCCGGCAATGGGCCGAGAGGAAACTGTCCCTAAAAGGTCGAGCGGAGGTGGCGAACACGTACATCGCGTCCGTCATCTACTACCGCCTGACCGTCGTACCTTGTCCCGACCCTACCATCACCAAACTACAACGCATCCTCTTTCGCTTCTTGTGGAAAGGATGCGTCCCGATGGTCAGGCGATCCATTTGCTGTCAACACCCGTTAAAAGGAGGGCTGGGCATGCCGTGGTTGATGATGCGCAGACACGCGCTGAGACTGCGACATCTCTGGCTCTATGTAGACGACGGTGAACAGGTGTGGTCGCCGTTTGTGAGGCACGCTTTCCCGCAGCTCGTCTCCATGACCGAACTGCAGTCGTGGATCAAAAAGAGGCCGAGGAAGGGCGAATGGCACCGCGAGTGTCGCGTTGCTCTCAAGCAACTCTGCCGTCCTGGGTCGACCTTAAGTGACTTCAACACAACCAAAGCATTCTATAGGGGTTTAGTGGAGGGGAGGTACGACGACGAGCTCGGGGCGAACCTGGACGTCGACGAGGAGTACCTGACCCGCCTGTTCGGGACGACTTTCGGGCCAGGGCCCATGGACAACTTCCAGAGATCCCTGGCCTGGCAGTGCTACCGAGAAGCGCTACCCGTTCGGGATAAGCTCTACAGACACGGCTCGAGAAACACGGGGCCGACCTGCCCGAGATGCGGTCAGAGCGACGAAACCGTTCTGCACGCACTCGTTCAGTGTCCAACAATTTCCGACCTGTGGGCTTATGTCGAACAACTGCTGTCACGTGTGGGACGAGTCGGTTTATCAGCTGAGTCTATCGTCAATATTGTCACGCCTCCTTCCTTCAAACGGGAAGGAAGAGCTATTTTCATCATCCTTGTGGCTATGGCGAAAGAATGTATCTGGTGGAGACGCGTCTGAAAGGATTGGAGACAAACACTTTCCTCTCTGGTCAATCTCTCATCAACTTCTTCAAGTACCACTTGAAAAGGAAAGTGAGAGTAGAGAGGCAAGTTTTGTCTAGCGAATGTTTTAAAAAAAGATGGGTGAATGTAGCAAGAATGGCACGTATGAATGACGAAGCCACCTTGAGCATAGTCCTATGAACCCAGAAATCGAAAACAGAGAGTTGCTTATTTGCAAAAAAAAAAAAAAAAAAAAAAGAATATAAAATGTGACTTCATTGACCGAGGTTACCGTGGTCTTTTCCGCAGGCTTTTCTTTCCACGGGTAAACCTCACCTGTCCTCCCCTTTACACTTCATATTGACATTTCTGTGATAACGATCCCTATTGATCATTTTTTTTCCTCTCCCCCCCCCTTTTTTTTTTTTTTTTTTTTTAACCCCCCTTATTTTTGTCCTCTTTCTCTCCTTTTACGATCCCTTTTGATCGAACCTCCCCCTTCCTTTTTTTTTTTTTTTTTTTTTAATACCTCAAAAGAAGCTCTCTACCTTGTAATTTGTTCTATCTGTGTGCAGCCCTGTGTGGCTAATAAAGAAACATATCTATCTATCTATCTATCTATTTATCTATCTATTTATCTATCTATCTATCTATCTATTTATCTATCTATTTATCTATCTATTTATCTATCTATCTATCTATCTATCTATCTATCTATCTATCTATCTATCTATCTATCTATTTATCTATCTATTACCTATCTATCTATCTATCTATCTATCTATCTATCTATCTATTTATCTATCTATCTATCTATCTATCTATCTATCTATCTATTTATCTATCTATCTATCTATCTATCTATCTATCTATCTATCTATCTATCTATCTATCTTCAAAATGGACGGACGCTAGTCATATCGGCTCCAAGTAAGTTGGCCACTTTTACATGTTTAAAACTCCTTGTTGTCAAATATTTTGTTTTAATCGTTGTGCAAATTCATTCACTAAAAAACTGAGAATTATTCACGTAGAATTCCGCCCCTGTATGGGCGAAATTACAAAAAAACTTTCAAAACTTTCGTGGGATTTTTAGCCATTTTTCATTTTGAAAATGGCAACTAGAAACCACGTGGCTAGCCCGCCAGTCATGCAGAACGGTAGCAAAACACTATTGCTACCACTAGCTGCTAAACATCGCAGCGTGAACACCGCTGTCACCACCATCACCACCACCACCACCAACAACACACAAATCTAACGTCGCATTCACCATCGCCGCGACCAAAGACATTAACTTAGATTTCCCCTCACTCCCCACACCACTTGTTGATGATAAGGGACAGAGAAAGGGATTTCAAAAATGAATACAAACGAAAACATGAATGCCAGCACCACCACCATCACCACCAACAACAACAACAACGAAATTGGCACAAAGCCGCCTACCAAAGACAACACCGCCAACACCAACACCACTACTACGACGTCAAATGCTACATCCAAGCCTTCTGCTGCTAATACCGCCAACACCAACACCACTACCATGACTTCAATTAACACTGCCACAATTAACACTTCTACTGCCAAATTCAAAACGATTTTGCGGACGTAACAAAACAAAAAAGAACAATTGTAACATTCACCACACAAGAGATAACCGCACAAAGGCACTCTTCTCCAAAGAAGGAGACAAATTGCACCTTCATATTCCACAACACATCGTGGAAAACACGCAAAAAAAAACATAATTTATAAAGTAATAAACAAAAAAACAAGAAGAACAGAAAATGCACCGCAGGAAAAAATCGATAAATGCCTTCGTCCTGTATGGGACTCCAAGGAATATATCAGTTGGGGAAACAAATTTGGTACAGTCCAAGTACGTTTCCTCAACGAAAGTTTAGCAAAACGTTTTTCCACATTGGAGCTACATTCGGACGACTTGGTAATGATACCAGTCTATTTAAACAAAAGGGTCACGAAAGTCCAAATAAAAAACATACCATTTGATGTCGAAACACAATGGGTGGTCTCTGCCATCTGCTTTGAAATGTCAGAGACAATGTCAGAGACAAACATCCTGGAAATCGCGGTTCTAGGAGAGAAAGACTATGTGGGCAAATCAATCGAATTCCTGCTTCAATTGGATGAAGCAGCAAGAGAGAAGATACCCACCGCTATAGAACTGCCAGGAGGCTACAAACTCTATATAGTGGTAGAGGGCAGGCGACCACGCTGCTATTTGTGTGGAAGCGAAACACACTTGAAAAAGACGTGCCCAACCACTGCACACCAAGAGCAACAACAACAACCACTACCACAACCAAAGCACTCCGGAAAAAAACTCTACTACCCACACCACCATCAACACAGAAGACGACAAGAGAAGCACACCAAGCTAATCCGTCATCAACCAAAAACCACTCGACACCTGAAAAATACCAACACCACCATCAACAGCAAAACCCAAAGGAACAGAAAAACAAAGAAAACACACACAAACTGATCCCCCATCCCTTATACCGCACTCAACACACACAAACACTCAACAACCAACAACAACGAAAACAACAACACAACCACTTACACAGACATACATAGAAGCCCACAACATACCCCCACCCCCTTCTGATTCCTCAGAATTTCGTCGGAAGACGAAACCAGTGAGGAATGGCAAATAGCTACAAAAAGAAGGAAAATAAAGAGCAGAAAACACACCAAACCAAATGCAAACACGAACAAAGCAGGGGGAAATACATCTCCCGAAGACATTTCAAAACCCAACGCAAACAACAGCCACACCAACACCACAAAAACATATACAGCAAACATGCTCACAGCCATAGACACCAAAAACACAAATTTGATGGAATACATCCAATCAAAAACAAACATAACAGAAGATGACATAAAAACAAACAACCACCCATACACAACACCACCAGACCACATCAAAATAATACACATCTCCAAAAGTCTGCACCACACACTCAAAGCATTTTCCCCAGTGCGGTTGGTAAATGCCAAAAATATCTCACAAAGAAACTGTACTGGGATCTTCTCGAGGACAAACCAACGGAGGAGAAAGCAAAAACTTTCGAGCAGTAAGTAACCCTCTGTATTCTAATTCATTAGAACTATGATCAAGATTGGTTGTGTAAATGCGCGTGGCTTGGGGTCCCCTTGGAAACAAGGGTACCTCTTAAATGACATAAAGTCACATAAGTTAGAAATCATAGCCATAAGCGAGACCAGACTCCACAATCCGCGGGCCCTAAAGACCATGTTTGGCGGACAGTTCAACATTTATTTTTCCCCCTGTCTGCCGAGAATGGGCGGTAGTGGCACCGCGGTACTTTTTCACAAGAGTCTGGATCTCAATGTAAGGACAATATTCGTAGACCCGGAGGGTAGACTGGTCGTCCTGGATGTCGACGGCAGCAATGGGTGCGCTTTTCGGCTCGTATCAGTTTACGCACCGCCCTTAACAGGTCGGGCGGATTTCTTTCAACGTCTAGAAGTTTTCTTGGGAACGTCTCGTCCTTTACTCTTAGTGGGGGATTGGAATGCTACCTTAACACGCATGTAGACTACGTGGGTAGAGATAGGAATAGACGGGGATGCAAATGCCTCAGAGACCTGCTCAGACGCTTTCAACTGTCTGACAGGTTTCGACTAGACCACCCGAATGCGCCAACGTGGACATGGAGCAACCGCATCGGGTCGTCGAGATCGTATCTAGATAGGATACTGTGTAGGACAGTAGATAGAGATAGCATAGGATGTCCACAATTCCACATAGTCAGCTACACGGATCACAAACTTGTGACATGTACGCTAGACTTAGGTAAGACACTTAGGCAGGGTCCCGGATACTGGAAACTAAACGCGTCTTTCCCATCGAGACAAGTTTTCAGAGACCGGATTAGCACACTAGTAAAGAGGGCTTTGACGGGAGCCATCATCAACAACAAATGGTGGTTTGCCCTCAAGAGAGCAGTAAAAGCAGAAGCGATTAGGTACAGCAAAGCACTAGCCATAGATAGAAATAGAGTAGAGGGTGAGCTAGTTAAGAAGCTAGAAGAGGCAATTAGAAGCGGCATCGCATCCGACGTTTTGGCGGCGAGGTTGGCCCTCGACCAACACTTCAACGCCAAACACGAAGGATGTGCTGTCAGAGCTAGGATGCGTGCTCTAAGGAACGAAGGTGTTGGAGCCGCGAGAGAGGCCCGGGTGGCAGAGGCGCAACAGGGCAACAAAGCCACCATTCGGTCACTGGTAGATGAACAGGGGCGCGAATTGCTCGAGCCAAGTAAAATGTGTGAGGCCTTTCAGCAGCATTTTGCCCGACTGTTTGGACGAACGAGTGGAGGGCAAGAACGTAGGGTGGACTTCAGTGCCTACCTACATAGCCTACCACGACTCTCTCGACAAGAAAGGCAGGGTGCTGCGAAGGTGCCATCACGGCGGCGGAAGTGCGGGAAGCGATGGCAGAATGCTCGAGGGACAAATCACCGGGTTTGGATGGTCTACCCTACGAGCTTTACAATTGTATGCCAGACTTGTTTGGAGATCTCTTGGCGGCGGTGTACTGCAACTGGCAGCAAAACGGGAGCATTCCTGGTTTTGTGAGCCGAGGAGCCGTAACACTGCTGAAGAAAGATCTAAACAAGGGAAATGTAATAGATAACTTTAGGCCCATCACTCTGCTTAATGCAGACTTGAAAATTTTGGCCAAGGTGCTAGCCAAGAGGTTGGCGCTTGTCATCGAGAAACTGGTCGACAAGGCGCAAACATGCGCCGTGCCAGGCCGGACCATCCATGACAACCTCCATCTGATGCGCTACATCATAGACAGGGTAGTTAACGAACCTGGCATGGGTGGGGCCCTGATCAACTTGGATCAATCAAAAGCCTTTGATAGGGTAGACCATCGATACTTGGAGGCAGTCCTGAGAGCGGCTGGTTTCGGTCCCGTCTTCCGCGGCTGGATAGCTGCCTTGTACAGAGGCATCCGTTCGGTAATTCGCGTAAATGGACATCTATCGAGACCTTTCGACATTGCACGTTCGGTCCGTCAGGGATGCCCCCTCTCGGCGCTTCTATACGTATTGACTCTTGAGCCACTACTGCGGAAGCTGGCGACTCTAAGGGGCATCCCGCGAGAATTGGGATGCGGGACGAGCGTGTCTGCATACGCGGACGACGTCACCGTCATAGTGTCTAGCCACGAGCACATCGAGCTGGTCGGCGAGACACTGAAAAACTACGAAGCGGTGACAGGAGCGAAAATCAACCGGGAAAAGTCAGTGGGCTTGCGACTAGGCACCTGGAGAAGCAAGCCCATGCCGTCCACCAGCGCCTCCGTCGTGGGACGCTGGACCGACGGCCCGGTTGAGTTGCTCGGGGTCTGGTTTGGTCCGGACCTCCAAGTGGAGAAGAACTGGAACGAGATAACGAGTAGGGTGGTCACTCTCGCCCGGCAATGGGCCGAGAGGAAACTGTCCCTAAAAGGTCGAGCGGAGGTGGCGAACACGTACATCGCGTCCGTCATCTACTACCGCCTGACCGTCGTACCTTGTCCCGACCCTACCATCACCAAACTACAACAACGCATCCTCTTTCGCTTCTTGTGGAAAGGATGCGTCCCGATGGTCAGGCGATCCATTTGCTGTCAACACCCGTTAAAAGGAGGGCTGGGCATGCCGTGGTTGATGATGCGCAGACACGCGCTGAGACTGCGACATCTCTGGCTCTATGTAGACGACGGTGAACAGGTGTGGTCGCCGTTTGTGAGGCACGCTTTCCCGCAGCTCGTCTCCATGACCGAACTGCAGTCGTGGATCAAAAAGAGGCCGAGGAAGGGCGAATGGCACCGCGAGTGTCGCGTTGCTCTCAAGCAACTCTGCCGTCCTGGGTCGACCTTAAGTGACTTCAACACAACCAAAGCATTCTATAGGGGTTTAGTGGAGGGGAGGTACGACGACGAGCTCGGGGCGAACCTGGACGTCGACGAGGAGTACCTGACCCGCCTGTTCGGGACGACTTTCGGGCCAGGCCCATGGACAACTTCCAGAGATCCCTGGCCTGGCAGTGCTACCGAGAAGCGCTACCCGTTCGGGATAAGCTCTACAGACACGGCTCGAGAAACACGGGGCCGACCTGCCCGAGATGCGGTCAGAGCGACGAAACCGTTCTGCACGCACTCGTTCAGTGTCCAACAATTTCGACCTGTGGGCTTATGTCGAACAACTGCTGTCACGTGTGGGACGAGTCGGTTTATCAGCTGAGTCTATCGTCAATATTGTCACGCCTCCTTCCTTCAAACGGGAAGGAAGAGCTATTTTCATCATCCTTGTGCTATGGCGAAAGAATGTATCTGGTGGACGCGTCTGAAAGGATTGGAGACAAAACTTTCCTCTCTGGTCAATCTCTCATCAACTTCTTCAAGTACCACTTGAAAAGGAAAGTGAGAGTAGAGAGGCAAGTTTTGTCTAGCGAATGTTTTAAAAAAAGATGGGTGAATGTAGCAAGAATGGCACGTATGAATGACGAAGCCACCTTGAGCATAGTCCTATGAACCCAGAAATCGAAAACAGAGAGTTGCTTATTTGCAAAAAAAAAAAAAAAAAAAAAAAAAAATATAAATGTGACTTCATTGACCGAGGTTACCGTGGTCTTTTCCGCAGGCTTTTCTTTCCACGGGTAAACCTCACCTGTCCTCCCCTTTACACTTCATATTGACATTTCGTGATAACGATCCCTATTGATCATTTTTTTTCCTCTCCCCCCCTTTTTTTTTTTTTTTTTTTTTTTAACCCCCCTTATTTTTGTCCTCTTTCTCTCCTTTTACGATCCCTTTTGATCGAACCTCCCCCTTCCTTTTTTTTTTTTTTTTTTTTTTTTTTAATACCTTCAAAAGAAAAAAGCTCTACCTTGTAATTTGTTCTATCTGTGTGCAGCCCTGTGTGGCTAATAAAGAAACATATCTATCTATCTATCTATCTCTTTATCTATCTATTTATCTATTTCTATCTATCTTATCTATCTATCTATCTATCTATCTATCTATCTATCTATCTATCTATCTATCTATCTATCTATCTATCTATCTATCTATGTCTATCTTTCTATATAGTTGGAATTTACAAAAAAAACACAAAAGAAAAACAAAGCAAAAGACGAAGACAGGTGTGTAAACAACAAACAGGTGTATTAGTTTAACGCCCAGGAAGCTGAGAAAGTCTTTTACGTTTCGAGCCTACGCTCCTCAACAGAAAGGAACATAAGAAAATGTACAGAGAGAGAATGAAAAAAAAAGCTTTAGTTGCTAGCGGTCGATCATATACGTAATCGTGACGCTGGCATTTTAGTCTTATTCAGTTCCTTCAATATGTATTATACTAAAATATGTTGCATGAAAAGTAATTACCATATGTAATCATGGAAAAAAAAATTACATGACCGCAGTTGGAATGACAGCCTTAGTTCGACCATAATAAAGTCTCCTCCGTTGTAACATTAATGAAACAGAAATATAAAAGAAATTGGAATATATCCTATGTTCTTTGCTGAGATACTGATTTCAAATTTTAGCACAAGACCACCAAAGAAGGGTTTTAAGTAGATTACGTCGACCACAGTGATCAACAGATACTTATTTTATCGACCTCGAATGATGAAATCCAAATTCGATCTGGGTGGTAACTGGACACAAGAAAGTAAAGACAGATGGAAGGCCATCAAGCATTTTAGTTTGGGATGCTAATGATTCTGCCGGTTCACCACTCTCTCTGTTTCGAGATATTAAACACACGATATTTAAGTCACACATATACAATTACAAAGCCAGTACACACTTCATGTTACTTAATTTTGACTTGACGTATAAAAACGATAAAGTGCCGTTTATAATGCCTTTAAAGAGCCCTTGCAACACTTGCCAAATGAAATAAGAAAATAAATTATATCTTTTTGATTGATATTCTTGGCAAGCCTTCATTGATACAATTCCAGGATAATGCTCGTTTGGTAAAATTATATTTTATTTCCAATGAAGCAGTTCAGAACTAATTTGATCTAAATAGGACGGTGAATATGTCATTTGAAGACTACTCACACACGTTCTCATTATAAGTCTGGTGTAAATATTTCGTTGTTAGCTTAGGCTATATAATTTATTCGAAAAAATCTCAGCTTACTTATCTGTTAGAACAAAACCCTGGTCTTGTGTGAATATTCGTTGTGATAGTCATGTGCCCAAACGGAATGAAAATTTGATTCTCGTCCACTTAAATCTCTAATATTGTAATTGAAATATAACACCTAAAAATTGTTTTGGGTCTTACCATGCATTTCTAGTGAAATTATTGTGTTTAGCAGTAGCCGGACGAAGAAAGCAACATTAAGTTTCTTTAAGTGTATCATGTGTTTGACGAATATCAATAATGCTTCAAAAATAGAATATTGTTTTCGAGGACAGTTAACATGGATGAAGTGAATTATAAATATTCATTGTGAAGATAATATATCATACAACATCAACCCTTGCTTTTATTTCATGTGAGTTTAGCAAATAATTAAAGATATTTAAATTGATTCGGTAGGGGCCCTTAGTAATTTTGGTTTCAATTTTATTTTTTAAGAAACTAAATTTAGATTTGCAACATCACACACACACACATACACACACCTCTTTCTCTCTCTTTCTCTTTCTCTTTCTTTTTATCCCCTCTCAATCCTTCAATGAGTATATATAGGCAAAGAGAGAGAAAGACAGAGAGCGTGTATATATTTATGACGGGGTGCATGCATTGTTACAGCCCAGTATTTAAATGAGTAACGTTATATATGGACATGTAAGCATGTATACGTACATAAATGCATTTATACACACACAGATACGCACACATACACATGCATATACACCTATACACATAAACTCGAAAAAATGCACAGAATGATATATTTGAATACAGATGCTCTGCTGCGCTTTCATCAGACACATCAGAAAGAAAACTGTCAATACTATATTCCCTGATTGATTACTTCTCGTTATATATTTATTCGCTCTGTTTCTGCCTGTAGTTCATGATCTTTTGCATCTTCCATTTTCCGTAATCTCGCAAAATCTCGAAGCCCACTCTTACAAATTAAATGGGGGTGTTATCATCCAGTGCTCAAACTCTGAGTGCATTACTGCGTGTATATTCGTACGAAATCCATAGCATCTGATTCTAGAAATTACCAATGGATACGACAATAAATATTCATGAAAACGCTTGGAACACCTTCAGTAATGATTCATACAAAACATTTTTTTAGTCAGAGGTAGAAGAAAATAGATGAGAAGTCACTATCAAGATTTATGCAGAGTAAAAAGATCTATGCAATAATTAATCCACTCATAAATTGCAGAAATTTTGTCAAAACCACTAAATTTAAAGGACAAAACAGCAGTTGTAACTTCTGAATTGCTGTTAAAGCTATTGATCTTGCCAAGAAATTTCGTTGTGAGTTTAGGCTATAAAATAAAAGGAAGAAGGACTTAACGTTTCGAGCGGAGCTCTTCGTCAGGAATATAGAAAAAAAGAAAATGTCCAAAGAATGGAAGACGGAGAAAGAGGCAGCTTTTCCAATATAATGGAAGTAAATTATATTTCACCTACATAAGGCGTTGCTCCATCATGGCCGCAATCAAATGACTTAAACAAGTAAAAAAACATAAATAAAAATAAATACAAATCATATCAGATCAGAAAGTTTTAACATCACACACACATCCAATCAAAGCAATATCTCATTCTAGATAACCGAGTTGTTCGTTCAATCCACTTCACATTAGAGCTCAAGTAGATCGATCAAGTAGATCACCACCCCAATATCAATAGCAATTCAGTTTATAAATACTTTAACCATGTTCCCCCACATATTCGTTGATCTCTCCACATTTACCGATGTACCATTTAATATAGCAAGGGAACAAAAATAAATAACAACTTAAAATGCACCAACTCAAGAAAACCACCCATCCCTGGCGTTTCACCCCCCGACTATAATACATGCAATTCCCCACCGTCTAGAAACTTCATGACAAAATTTACAAATATTTAAATGAATATTATACAATGTGTAAAGGTGCATGGCTCAGTGGTTAGAGCGTCCGGCTCACAAGGATGCGGTATTGAGTTCGATTCTCGGACCAGGTTGTGTGTTGTGTTCTTGAGCATGACACTTTATTTGACGTTGCTCTTGTTCACTCAGATGTATCGGCCCTTTCCTTACTCTTGGACAACATCGGCGGCGTGAAGAGGGGAGTCTGGTATGTACAGGTGACTGTTGGGCTTCCATAAACAACCTTACTCGGGTTTGTGCCTCGGTGGGTAACTTTCTAAATGCAACCCCGTGGTCATTCATGACCGAAGGGGGTGTTTTATTGTACAATATAAACAACTACAACGACGATGCAACAAAACATCATTATGTCACTTTAAATAACCTCCACAATAATTTCTGTATCGACTCATTGCCGTAGTTCGTATAATGGAATGAGATACTGCTCAAAGTGGGTGTCAGCCACCAACATACAACTCTGCTTGTAACTCCTTACACCACAAATACTTCTCCTCATCACACATGCTAGTTTGCTGAATATAATATGAATGAAAGATAAATACGCGTCGAAGATTGCCATATGGAATTCCTGAAGGCATATTTATGACGACAATGGGAAAGGACTGAACTTGATGGCGAATTCATAACACTTCATTTTTCACATGTATATTTTCTCTTATGCAACATACAGTCTACACTAGTTAGATTAATTATTGCAATTTACGGTCAATAGCGATCATATCATATGAAAATAATCGTAGTCAGCTGGTTATTAATAGTGATCACCTCCCATGCAGGCACACAATTGTTTTAAATCCCTAATACCACTAAATTTCATGCGATATCGCAACTCTCATCCATACATATTTACATAGTCGAATAAGAAACCGAAAGCCATTTGTACAATATTATATATTTGAAAACATGAATAAAAATGGCTTTTCTGATTATTGTTCCACTGTAACGATTAGATGTCTATAAGTTCACAAAAGTTGTAAATGGATACGTTTGTTAACGAACTGTAAGTGATTTTCACCGAATTCTAGCCACGTTGCGAAATGAGGGGAATGTACCTGACAACTAGATGCTGTTATTGTTTTCTTCCTCCACGTTGATGTCGTTTTACCTTTCTCTGTTTTACATGAGGGAGAGCCGTATTCGAAAGCATTTCAGCATTGCTAATAACGGCTCATTAGACTGTCTTACAACTATCTAATCTTACATGTTAAGGAGGGTTTTGATTTTATGAACATAAGAATGACATTTCAAGCTATTTGTGCAATCATTCTGATAATATAACGTTGGCACGCGATGAGAATATAGAACCGGGTGATAAGATTCAGTAATAGGATAGAGACTTCACAAAGTGCTACATATTAATTCGAATATTTCAATAAATCTCTGTACAAGATATAGCTATAGCTAAATTATCACAGGTACGATAATTGCTGTTAAAGTTTATTTGGTACTAGCAATATCAATGTTCGTGCTTTCTTGGTTGTGGTTGCATAATTATTCTAATAATTTTCTACAATTACAACAGACATTGCTGGTATGCACAACTCAGAAAGTGTGAGCAAGCCTAAGACCTCAACCATTGCATCTTTGACGTTCTTCAGTAATTTGGATATATTTTATACAAATTATCGGATTTCCACTTATTCAGGTCTCCGCAGAATAGTTTTAATGGTAAACATTTCAATTCCTTGGATGACGTAAAAAGATGCCTTGATGAATTCTTTGCCATGAAACCACCTCAATTCTCGGAAGAGGGTATTTTCAAGTTAAAGGAAAAATGGAGACGCATTCTGCAACAAAATGGTTCATATTTGATTGATTAAAAATGCACTGGCAAGTATTTATTGACCTTTTACTTTCCTTTAAAAATCGGCACGAACTTTCCGGACAACCCAATACCTGACGACTAGATGCTGTTACTGTTTTCTTCCTGCACGTTGGTGTCATATTACCTTTGTCTGTTTCACAAGAGTGAGACCCGTATTTGAAAGCATTTCAGTATTTATTTGTTAGTAGCAAATACAATGTTCGTATCTTCTTGGTTGTGGTTGTATACTTATTCTAATAATTTCCTACAATTAGCATAGGCATCGCTGGTATGCCCACCTCAAAATGTGTGAGCAAGCCTATGTTCTAAACCATTGCATCTTTGAGGGTCCTTAATAATTTGGATACATTATCTAATGAGTTCTTCCCCCTATTTAAAACAATGTGATGAGACGAGAAAAAATTGCACGTATTTCAGTTTAGCCGAGGAAGTAAGTAAATGCTTTCCTCATTCGCTTGTTGCCGGTATTGCTGAAGCAGTTGTTGAAATGTGTGTTGTTTTTATTATGATGATGGTATTGTAATTTACTTCGTGCAGTTACTGTCTTGTTTCGTCTCAGAAACTTTTATGTAGTAGCTTGTTATAAATAAAACACATTATTATTTGTTTCATTCTATAAAACGGTAAAAAAGACAAGCTAATTCCACACACACACACACACATATATACATACATATACATACATATATATACACACACATATATATGTTACATGTATATATATATACATATACATATATATATATATATATATATCATATGTATGTGTATCTATATAATATGTAATTTATGTATATATATTTATGTATATTTATATATATATATATATGTATATATACATATACATATATATATATATATATATACATATACATATATATATATATACGTATATATATATATATATATAATATATATTATATATATATATATATATATATATATTATATATATATATATATATATATATAATATATATATATAACATATACATATATATATATATATTATATATATATTATAATGGAAATGTGAAATAGATATTTACCAAACATACTTACCAGACTATTTCCATTCCTGTGTCCATTTATTTACTGTCTCTCCAACCTTTCGAGCGGAAAATTTCCAATTTCTGAAAGAAACCGTTCTTTGGATTGATGATGAAAATTTTGCAATATGAGATATTTCTCAGCTGTCACATATCAGAGTTGAAACACAGAAGTGAAATCAATCTTCAGCTTAATCAGTAAAACTGTGAGATTGAAGGAGAAGAGAGGAAAAGTTTGGTGTGGAGTTTGTGAAGAAGAATAGTAAAGTTATTGGTTCGATTCTATCGATTAGAAACATTGGTTCTTTACATATATCTAGTCTTTTATACGTGTTTGTATATGTGTGTATATACACGAACATATATACATAATATATATATATATATATATATATATATATATATATATATATATATATATATATATATAGATAAATAGATAGATAGATAGATAGATAGAAAGATAGGTAGGTAGGTAGATAAATAGATAGATAGATAGATAGATAGATAGATAGATAGATAGATAGATAGATAGATAGATAGATAGATAGATTGATTCATTCATTGATTCATTCATTGATAGATAGATAGATAGATAGATAGATAGATAGATAGATAGATAGATAGATAGATAGATAGATATAGATATTTCTTTAATCCTTTAATTATTTAAGTTGTCTCAGCTTGAAAGCTGCGGTCATACTGGAGGACCAATGTTGGTTTTGCTAGACCTTCATTATTTGAGGGTGGTTGATCCTGCTGCCGTCATCTGTGTTTCTTGCCTACAGGTAGGCTCATTCGGATCCCTTGATATGAGGGAGTCCATTTTTACTTTTTTGAAGACACCTACGTCCAGAACATGCAGGTCTCTCAGGCGTCTTGGAAGGACGTTGAAGAGCCGTGGGACCTTGAAATCCAAGTTATTGCAGTTTCTGTTCGTGTGCATTGATAGCGTTGCTGGGATATTTGACACTATATATATTATATATATATATTTATATATATATATATATATATATATATATATATATATATATTATATATATATATATATATATATATATAATATATATATATATACACACTCTATATATTTCCTTTTATTATGCAGTACAATCATTCCTCAATATAATTACAATCCCTTGTTCGATTTTCTTGACATTTTTACGGGATATGTAGGATTATGTATCCCATATCCCGTTTATTTTTAGTCTAAATCGGTGTATATTTAAAAAAGAAAATGAATAAAAACACGTTTATAGAGTGTTTTATTTTATTATGCAAGTTAACAAATATTATATAAACTACATAATATGTGATTTACACATGGAACTAGACCATGAACAGACCATTAATCTATACGTATATCTGCCACCATATAATTATATTTGCAAACAATTATCTATATAATTTACGTCATTCTATAGCCTCCTTTGCCATCTGTAACTTTTAATATTCTCTCATCAACTGATTTTATCAATTTCTCAACAATCTCACTTTTAATATTAATTGCAGAAGTTTTTATTGCTTCCCAAAGTAAATCCTTTTTCAGATATTGTTTACCATTAGAATATAACACATTTTGTTTAATAGTTGAACACAAATTCTCTATTGGGTTTAGACCTGGAGATTGGCGAGGGCCATCCCTTTAACTTATGTTTTTTGAAACCTTTCTTAACTAAATGGCTAATAGTGAGTTTGGCAGAGTATGAACGGGGCATTATCATGTAATAAATATGTGCTTTAACCTGAGACCTCGCGATGTTCAATTGTACCAATGGAAGAAGTCGTCATCTAGAAACTTTCAATAATCTTCATAATGTATTTTGACTCCATCAGTAACTTTAATTGGACCTATAATGACTCCTCCAACTATACTACAGCAAAACATGATTACTCCACCACCCTGCTGTCCACTTAATCGTGTTGGTTAACATTTTCCATTTAACATCCAGCCTCTTGCCCCTTCATCAGGTGCATCTAATGTTGCTCTGAACTCGTCAGTAAAAATTAATTTCTAAAGTCTCTCTATATATATCTTTTTGCCCACGTTACTCTTTTTTTATGTACTTTATTTAAAGGAGGCAATTTTGCGAAATGTTTGACTTCACCTATTTCTTTTAGTATTGCGCTACGTTTTCCCTTTTATGTTAGAGAATCCTGCCTCTTCAAAGATTTCTTTGCTAGTTAACCCACATCTTTTTACACATAATGCTTTTGAGTTTTCTCTTATCTCTATTTGTGATGTTCTTGAAACCCGTTTTCTTCCATATTCTTAATATCACAATATTTTGTACCTGTTTTTTATTGTTATGTGATATCTGTTTAATTTTTTAGAAATTACAATTGTCGTATCCGCTTCTCTCAGTAGTTTCACTATTTCTTTCTTCTCTTTTGATGTTATATCTGAAATTTAGAAAAAGAAACATTTCAGAATCATATATCACATGTGCGAGAGCAATATCTTGTTAACTCGCATAATAAAAAGAAACACCCTATAAACGTGTTTTTCTTCATTTCCGTTTTGAATGTACACTGATTTAGACGAAAGGTACACGAGACATGGGATACAAAATCCTACATATCCCGTAAAACGTTTAAAAAAACTGGACAAGTGTTTTTTTAATTTTATTCAGGAATGATTGACCTGGATAATAAAAGAAAATATAGTGTCACCCCTCCCTCGTAACCCTACCGACCCCTACATATTTATCGACCCCAAAATGATGGTAGGCGGAATTTGAACTCAGAACGTAAAGACTGACGAAATACTGTTAAGCATTTCGCCAGACTTGCTAACATTTCTTATTTATTGCCCGCAAGGGGGAAAACATAGAGGGGACAAGCAAGGACAGACAAAGGGGTTAAATCTATTACATCGAACCCAGTGCGTAACTGGTACTTATTTAATCAAACCCCGAAATTTGAACTCAGAACGTACGGCAGACGAAATTACGGCTACGCATTTCGCCCGGCGTACTAACGCTTCTGCCAGATCGCTACCTTCATTAATGTAATATTATAAATACAAGAGGAGTTTCGAATGAGGTCAACTCCTGCTGTGATCTGTACAAAGACATGATGTGGTTAGATTCTTTCGGATAAGGCCTTCGACACTTAAGTAAATGGTGATGAAGAATTGTAAGGTAGACGATTTTATCCCAAGTAGATATTTGTTTTCTTACCAACATCCTTCACATAGAATCAACATCTTTCGTCGTAAGAACTACATTATTTCGGTATTACGATTCTTATTCATTCCCCAACCTCTGCAAATGTTCTCCTATACACATTTTGTACTATGTATTTTCAGAAAGTTTCTTCTTTTTCTTTCGTGCATAAAAGTAATCTTATGACTTATTTTGTTGTTTGAAAAATTTCTCCAAACGCATTACTACTTTATAACATGAAAACCAATGGGGAAAAGTAACTTAGGGTTACGATAAATTTATCAGAAACGCTTTACAAAAATCCTGTTACGCAAGAAATTTCTGTATTTCGTCAGTTCTACAAGGTACCGTATATATTTTTTATCATTGAATTCATAATATTACGATATACTATTATCAGAAAAGTAGATGATAAAAATAACACACCAAAACAGTTTCATACTATGACAAAGTGGCCATACCTAGGCATAGGGCAATTTACATAAATAGGTTGCCAATATTCATTCTAAAATATATCAGCCAATGCAAATAAAAAAAAACTGTAAAATATGGGGAAAGAGAAGCTAAAATCACTAATTTATATTTTCTATTTATCATGAAGGATTTCAATATCCGTCAACAATTCAGGGTCAGATCCAAGTGGTAGCAATTGAGTGAGGGTCATTAAGGTAAGATGCCAGATGGTCTTATAATACCATGAAATAAGCCACTTGGAATACTGTAGGTATGAAAGGTGGCGAGCTGGCAGAAACGTTAGCACGCGGGGCGAAATGCGTAGCCGTATTTCGTCTGCCGTTTCGTTCTGAGTTCAAATTCCGCCGAGGTCGACTTTGCCTTTCATCCTTTCGGGGTCAATTAAATAAGTACCAGTTACGCACTGGGGTCGATGTAATCGACTTAATCCGTTTGTCTGTCCTTGTTTGTCCTCTGTGTTCAGACCCTTGTGGGTAGTAAAAAAATAACTATTTCGTCTGTCTTTACGTTCTGAGTTCAAATTCCGCCAAGGTCGACTTTGCCTTTCATCCTTTCGGGGTCGATAAATTAAGTACCAAATGCATACTGGGGTCTATGTAATCGACTAGCTCCCACCTCAAAATTTCGGGTCTTGTCCCTAGAGTAGAAAAGTATATTGTAGGTTTGAACTCATAACACAAGGAACCTGGGATAAATACTACAACGCGTCTGAATTACCTCCATTCTTGACTGCCTAGCATCTTTCTAGCGTGCTCGAAATGAGGAAATACAAAGCTGTCCACGGTAGCATTTACAATTCAAACACATAGAGCAGTAGAAATATGTAGCATTCTATCAACACTCTAACTGCTCCGCCAGTTTGCCTCGGTTTTATACATGAATTATTTTCATATAAACGTTGTGAATGCTGTCATTCCTTGTCTCCTTATACTTGACTAATCTTACTTTATTATTAATCGACCATATGAATGTAGCTTATTGGGATTCTTTTACTCTTTTACTTGTTTCAGTCATTTGACTGTGGCCATGCTGGAGCTTGAGCAATACTACCCCCAGGACTTATTCTTTGTAAGCGTTTTACTTATTCTATCGGTCTCTCTTGCCGTACCGCTAAGATACGGGGACGTAAACACACCAGCATCAGTTGTCAAGCGATGTTGGGGGGGACAAACACAGACACACAAACACACACACACAAATACATACACATATATATATATACATATATACGATGGGCTTCTTTCAGTTTCCGTCTACCAAATCCACTCACAAGACTTTGGTCGCCCGGGATTATATAAAAAAAGACACTTGCCCAAGGTGCCACGCAGTGTGACTGAACCCGGAACCATGTGGCTGGTAAGTAAGCTACTTACCCCTCAGCCACTCACAAGGCTTTGGTCGGTTCGAGGCTATAGTAGAAAACACTCGCCCAAGGTGCCATGCAGTGGGACTGAACCCAGAACCATGTGGTTGATAAGCAAGTTACTTACCACACAGCCATGCCAACGCCTAAATTTTGAATGCCTAAAATCTATATTTTTGCATTTATCACAGTTGAAGATATTAAGGCATATTTTCTCTAATAAATTATCCTGAATTTACAAACAATTTGCGCATTGTAGACTTTCATTATACTAATTAAAATATGTTACTATGACTTCTGTTATCTCCGCTTCTTAATTTACCAATATACTACAGACATGGATCCATTGCGTTTTTTTTTTGTTAACATCTACATCGTTACATTTTGAGATCCTACAAGTAAGCTGAAAAAAGATTGTTGTGTTTCTTTAAATTCCAATTGTACGTGTAACCAGCAAGATTTAACAAACAATTTAAAGCTGAAAAACGTGCTGAATATTCCTCTGAGATTTAATTTTCTCTCGTTTTCATTACTCTTTTTCTCTTTTACTTCTGTCAGTGATTTGACTGCGGCCATGCTGGAGCACCGCATTTAGTTGAGCAAATCGACCCCAGGACTTATTCTTTGTAAGCCTAGTACTTAATCTATCGATGTCTTTTACTGAACCGCTAAGTTACAGGGACGTAAACACACCAGCATCGGTTGTCAAGCGATGTTGAGGGGACACGCACAGGCACACAAACATACAAACACACACATGTATATATATATATACATATATACGACGGGCTTCTTTCAGTTTCCCTCTACCAAATCCACTCACAAGACTTTGGTCGCCCGGGATTATATAAAAAAAGACACTTGCCCAAGGTGCCACGCAGTGTGACTGAACCCGGAACCATGTGGCTGGTAAGCAAGCTACTTACCACACAGCCACTCCTAAGCCTAGAAGATTTAAAATAATATTTATGTACTTTCTTCGTTTTGAAGCTTTCTTGCACATAGATACCAATAACTGGATCCATGTCTGTAGTATATTATTATAGTCATTCCATGTTTTGCAGAGACCTTCTCTTCTCCGGCTGATCTTCCATTGTGAGTTTGCTGATCAGGAGTTGAGTTTCTGAAACAAATGAGTGTGTATTTAGAAACCTATTTTGCCCTGCTGGAATTGAAGTAGTTATATATCCTATGTCATGTCACTGTATTTAAGCGCAAAGAAGACAACTTATGCTTCTGCAGAATCTATGATATTTTATACTGGAAATTCACATGTTTTAATTCCTCAGCTATTCAGATACTATTTCCGGCTTCTCACCAGATTATAAAATATTCAATAATACGTATATGCGCTTCTAAAAAATAACTTCAGCGTGATGTTTGGAATTTTAACATTTACTGGTGCATTATGTTGTTCCATTCATTCATTTTTTGTAGGGGTTCACAATTTTGCGTCGTCTATCGCTTATATTCTCTCCGTTTTAATAGAATCGCACATATCAAAGTATAGTCAACTTCTTACTCTTTTACTAGTGTACATATACATGCATAGATACATATATACATGTATAGTTGAATATATATATATGTATTTATGTATATGAATGGATATAGTATGTATGTATATATATATATATGTATATATGTGTATATATGTGTATATATCTTCTCTTATTCTTCTGTTCTTTTACTTGTTTCAGTCATTTGACTGCGGCCATGCTGGAGCGCCGACTATAGTAGTAAAAATGGACCCCAGGACTTATTTTTATAAGCTTACTACTTATTCTATCGGTCTCATTTGCCGAACTGCTAAGTTACTGAGACGTAAGCACACCAGCATCGATTGTCAAGCGAATACACACATATATATATACTTATGTATATATATATTATATATATATATATATATATATATATATAATATATATATATATATATGTATATATATATATATATATATATATATATATATATATATATATATCGGGCATCCTTCAGTTTCCTTTCACCAAATCCACTCACAAGGCTTTGGTTGGCCCGAGGTTATAGTAGAAGACACTTGTCCAAGGTGCCACGCAGTGGGACTGAACCCGGGGCCAAGTGGTTGGTAAACACGCTACTTACTGAATATATATATATATATATATGTATATATATATATATATATATATATATATATGTGTGTGTGTATGCATGTATGTATGTATGGATATATATATATATATATATATTATATATATATATATAATATATATATATTATATATATATATATGTATATATATATATATTATATATATATATATATATATGTATTTATGTATATGAATGGATATAGTATGTATGTATATATATATATGTATATATATATATATATTTGTAGATTGGTTTAACTTACAATGTAATGTAATATAAGCAGTCTATTTTAATTTATATTATTATTTTAGAAATAATATATTAATTTGTTTTAGATTTTAAATTTAGGTTTATCTGCTATTATAATATGAAAGGAATTTTTCTGCAATTATATTCTCACTTGTTTTGATATGCTTATATGTAAGGGAAACTACTCCGTTTTACTTGACGGAAGCCATTTGTAAATATGCGGTATTGTTTTCTTTTAATATCTTCCTATTAACTTTGAATTATTGTATCGATTATGTTCTAGTGAATAATATATTAGATTTTAATTTTTTAATTAGTTAACTCTATAATTTTTAATAGTTAATAATTAATTTTTTCATTAACTTGTCGATTTTTTTTTTGTATAGACGTTTATTGCAAATGTCGTTAACAAGTATTTATAAATTGTGAGATGTCATTTGAATTAACGCTGAAGTGTATTTATATATTTTCTGTTTTCGATTGCTCTGGCATTTGGTTAATTTCTTTCTATCATTATTTAATTCTTTGCTCCATTGTGAGCTATTGTAAAGTTCTTTATATCTGTTGGTAGATCTCATTCATTCCAATAATGAATTCCTGACGAAAAGCCTAATTTGTGAGTTCAAAAAAGAATTATATTTCGTTTTGTTTTGAATCAATTAGATTTGGAAACACCTTGTAGAGTTTTTTATTGGATATATGTACCACCTTGGAATAAAGTAACGTCTACACTTCTAATTTTTCCTTTCCTTATAATTTATTGTACCAATATTGAATATACAGATTTATATACACATATTCTTTGCTTTGGATTGAATCAGCGAACTTGAATGTTTAACATCCCTTTGAAGAATTTAAGTCCAATCTTTTACTCTATGTATATATATATATATATATATATATATATATATATATATATATGTATATATTGTATAAAGGATCACGGGGAAAGCCAAAGCAATGCGAAGTAAATGGAAGGTAAAGTACAAGAAAACAAATATGTGAATTAATGTATTAATGTATTACCTTGTATTCAATATTTCTTGGTTAATTGTTTCTGAGGCCATCCTCATACACCAAAAGAAAAACCAATATCAACAACAGAAAAGAGTTACATGAAGTTAGCTGGTGGTTATGCCAACATATTTCCGCGCATGTCCACTCCAGGCATGCTCACACACACACGCACATCGGCAA
>NC_043000.1:122277007-122307007 GCF_006345805.1 Octopus sinensis | reverse complement strand
CAGCTGGAACAATCTTCTTGCAAGAAAATCTCCACAGTGCATTTGCAGTACCAGTTTTGATTCTAATATTTAATGTTGAGAAAATCTGCTCCATAGACATTAAAATATAAAAGACCACGATATCAACTAGAAACTTCAGCAGAATTTCGGTATCGGCAGGCTCTATCTAAGAAGAAAAGTGGGGTCAATTTATTTTAAAAAAGTTCAGGGAGCTGTATTTGAATTTAATTTCTTTTAGGGTTGTTGCTTCATTAAAATCAGTTTAGTGTTTTGGGCTAAATTTATGTCCATCAAATTTAATGAAAGGTTAATTTAGGAGTGATGTGATAGCAATTATATATGTATATGTTTGTTTCTGTATATTACGACGATGAGGGTTCCTATTGATCCGATCCACGGAACAGCCTGCTTGTGAACTTAACGTGCAAGTGGCGAGCACTTTATAGATACATGTACACTTAACGTAGTTCTTGGGGAGATTCAGCGTGACACAGAGTGTGATAAGGCTGGCCCTTTAAAAGACAGGTACAAGAGAAACAGGAAGAAAGAGTGAGAGAAAGTTGTGGCGAAAGAGTACAGCAGGGATTGCCACCAACCCCTGCCGGAACCCCTTGGAGTTTTAGGTGTTTTCAATAAACGCTCATAACGCTCAGTCTGGGAATCGAAACCGCGATACGACGACCGCGAGTCCACTGCCCTAAACACTGGGCTCTTGGGCCTCCACTATTGTACGTACGATTGTATGCCAACACAAGGCGGTGAGCTGGCAGAATCGTTAGCACGCCGTGCGAAATGCTTAGCTGTATTTCGTCTGCCGCTACGTTCTGAGTTCAAATTCCGCCGAGGTCGACTTTGCCTTTCATCCTTACGTTTTCGATTAAATAAGTACCAGTTACGCACTGGGGTCGATATAATCGACTTAATCCGTTTGCCTGTCCTTGTCTGTCCTCTCTGTGTTTAGGTCCTTCTGGGTATTAAAGAAATAGGTATTTCGTCTGCTGTTACGTTCTGAGTTCCAATTCCGCGAAGGTCGCCTTTGCCTTTCATCCTTTCGGGGCCAATTAAATAAGTACCAGTTACGCACTGCGGTCGATATAATCGACTTAATCCGTGTCTCTGTCCTTGTTTGTCCCCTCTGTGGGTAGTAAAGAAATAGTATTGTATACCAACTCACAAGCACACACACGCTTACATGGAATTTATTTAATGATAACGTGTGTGTATATGTATATACGTATATGTGTGCTGTGTGTGTGTGTGTGTGTGTGTGTTGTGCGTGTGTGTGTGTGTGTTTTGTATGATACACAGATAGGTGGGTAGATAAATGGCTAGAAAAATAGTTGGCAAATAGATATATGCACAAATTTATATAATTATGGACGTGTATAGAAGCTAATCTAATAGACCATCTCAGTGCGATACTGTAAATACATTTGAATAGAAGTTTATGTAAACTTTATTTTTTCGCATTTCACTAATTAGATGATAAAAAAAAAATATTCCTTTATGAACTGGCAGGAATTCAACTAAAGACAAGAATGAAAGTTGACAATGGATTAATTGAAGTGTAACACAAACGAATTTCTAGATTTGAAATTCTGCATGAATTTAATAGAAAATCATTCAGCAGTGGAATATGGACATTGCTGTTTTTGTTCAGTTTTCAAACCGCCACAACTTTCGCAATCTTTCTCGCTCCTTTCGACATTGTGAGGCAAGACCAATGCTGAGAAACAGACGCAAAGAGCAAATATATTAATCACGTATACACACACGCGCATATGTATATGTATACACACAGATATATACTGTGTATATGTGAGGGTAAAAATAATGAAAATAACTTATTACCAGTGGTTCACATGCATAATAAAAGTGCCTTAAGAATTTCCTTTTTCGTGGTTTGGGTTTAACTGCCATTTTTAGCATATAAGAAGCTCGTCAACGGTCTTCTCTCTGTGTATAAATCTTTATACAGTTTTACATATGTATACATACATACATACATACATACATACATACATACATACATACACACACATATATATATATATATATGTGTGTGTGGTGTATGTAGAGTGTGTCTGTACATATATATGTAATGTATATATATATGTGTATATATATATATATATATTATATAATATATATATATATATATATAATAATATATATAGGGGGAGAGTTCACGAAAAAAAAACAAAAGACGAAGACAGGTGGTGTACAAAACAAACAGATGTATTAGTGTACGCGCTCACCAATAGAAATAGTCTTTTACGTTTCGAGCCTACGCTCTTCTACAGAAAGGGACACAGAAAAAATCAAAGAGAGAAACAAGGAGCGAAAAAAATGTGTGTAGTGGCTATGTGAGGAGTGTGTGTGTATGTATGTATGTAAGTATGTATGTAACTATGTATGGATGCGTAATGTACATCAGGTATATTTCACCTATTCATGTTTGCTTATATTTTTCATCTATCCATTCTCTTGCTTATCCCTCCATGTATGAAAAAAATCTAATATTTTCTTATTCTGTTATTTATTCCATTCCTGGTATGACTATAATTAGTAGATTTGAATAATTGGCAATCTTCTTGAATGATGTCTCCTTCGATTTGATTTCAACTGAAAATATGATCAAAGTGATTAATACAATGAGTGTTATATTAAGCGTACCATTCGCTACAGGATTTAGCAAAGAATTTCACAGGTTTCAGCAGCAATAAATTTAAAAATAGAGCAACCTGTGTTGCCCCTTCAGCAAGTATCTTGCCGTAAGTTATGCCTTCTACAATAACCACATTTCAACCCAAGCATTATCAGTAAAATCTGTTGGAGATAAATTGTGCTGAAGCTTTTAGAATTAGCTTGTTCTGTAGCTGAAAAGATAGTCTCGTACATATCATATTGCGCTCATAATACTTGAATAGTATATTGGATTCCAGACAGGTGACCAGAAATTTAAATATTGGTGAGTTTTCGATTAGATCAATTGCAGCAATTATACCTGCTCCTTTATTGTATCAGCTTTCGGGCAGATGAATGGCAAAATCAATATAAACACAGAACGCAAAGGTGTAAAGTCCCGTAACTAAATCCCGGAAGACATGTTATTTATTTATTTATTACATTTTAATGAATTTAGTATTCCGCCACCTTCCTGAGAATTGTATTAAGCGCAATCACTGCTTAACAATCCCCCTCCGTAATACATATGTGCATACCCACATATTCTTCATAAATCCTTAACTAAATACTCTAACCTGTCATTTTTTAAAGACAATAGTGCACGATTCAAGGCAGCGAGCTGGCAGAAACGTTAGCACTCCGGGTGAAATGCGTAGCCGTATTTCGTCTGCCGTTACGTTCTGAGTTCAAATTCCGCCGAGGTAGACTTTGCCTTTCATCCTTTCGGGGTCAATAAATTAAGTACTAGTTACGTACTGAGGTCGATGTAATCGTCTTAATCCGTTTGTCTGTCCTTGTTTGTCCCCTCTATGTTTAGCCCCTTGTAGGTAGCAAAGAAATAGGTATTTCGTGTGCCGCAACATTCTGAGTTCAAATTCCGCCGAGGTCGACTTTGCCTTTCATCATTTCGAGGTCGATAAATTAAGGACCAGTTGCGTACTGGGATCGATCTAATCGACTAGCCACCTCCTCCAAAATTTAGAGCCATGTGCCTAGAGTAGAAAAAATATAATCATGAAGCCGGGTGAAATGCTTAGCCTTATTTCATCTGTCTTTACGTTCTGAGTTCAAATACTGCCGAGGTCGACTTTGACTTTTATCCTTTTGGGTTCAATAAATTAAGGACCAGTTGTGTACTGGGGGTGATCTAATGGACTGGCCTCCACCCCCCCAAATTTCGAGGCATGTGCCTAGAGTCGATAAATTCGTGGTCGATAAATTAAATACCAGTTGCGTACTGGACTCAATCTAATCGATTGATCCCCTCCCAGAAAATTTCGGGTCATGTGCCTATAGTAGAAAATAATAGTGCCTGATTTCAGCAAGATTTACCTACTCTTTCTACAGCTCGAACTACCATATAGATGATTGTACATTTTCTATTGGTAGTATATGTAACGGTGATATTGAACATGGTGCTGTTATGTTTTTATTCATTTCAACAGTTTCCGGTGGAACAAGCTGTGGAATATATGGCAATATTATTAGTAGCATTTGTTCAGTTAATAGTTTTTCTACATTTCTCCGTACCTAATACAATTGTCAGTGCTACTATCCATACTAATTGCTCTCTAATTGCTGTCCATTGATAATTGTCGCATAAAAATGTATAATTATATTTTATTCGTTAATTAAAATTCAAGCAGAGATCTGTAGACTTGTGTCCGAGGACATGTTTGAAGCTAGACGTATAAGGTTTGTTATGAGGAACGTCATAGATAATGAGACGGTGGAGACGGTGGTGTCTTCTCGAACAGAGACTGTGAAAGAGATAAATGGTGTAAGATAAATGGGAGGAAGGGGTGAGGAAGAAGAGGGAAAGAGAGATGGAGAAAGCGAAATGTGATGAAAGAGGAAGAGAATGAAATGTAATTATAGGTAGAACGTAGTGATGAAGATAAGAAGTAGTTGAGGATTAAATGATGAATACGTGTGAATTAGATATAATTATGAGAAGATTATATAGATGTGCAGCATGTTGGTGGAAATGAATTACAGAGAGGTAGAATCAAGGATATGGAAAGACAACTTGAAAGAGAAGGAAAGAGAGAAGGAGAGAGAGAAGATATATACAGACATAGAAGGAGAGAAAGAAAGAGAAAGAGAGAGAGTGAGTGAAGCTAGAGGCTTGCTTACGCCTAAGTATAATGATGTAATTATTGTGCACATTGATGTACGTATGCAAGAAAGAAAAAAGAGTGATTATTTCTATATACCTGTGAACATATTCTTTCTCTCTATATATTCTATGTATATTTTAGATATATATACATATATATTATATGTTATATATTATATATATATATATTTATATTTATATATATGTATATATATATGTATATATATATGTATATGTTTATATATATATATACATATATATATATATATATATATATATAATATATATATATATATATATATGTATATGTATATATATATATATATATGTATATGTTTATATATATATATATATATATATATATATGTATATATATATATTATATATATATATATATGTATATATATATATATATGTATATATATATATGTATATGTTTATGTATATAAATATATATATGTACTTATGAATTTATGTGTGTTTATGCGTACGTACATAGGTATGTACGTGTGTGTATGTATACTAGGCACTATGTATATACGTATTCATATTGTGTTAGTATGCACGTGTATTCCGTTGTTATTATCTTCTGCAGTTTTCTGCGAGTGCACTGTATATGGTAGCAGAGTGTAATCAATGCCGACGTACACTTCGATGATACGCATTTGGTATTTGGAGAATAGTGAATAAACATAATGATACTACCAAAATATGTGTCTCTTGGTGGAACGTAGATACGTCAGGGATTTTACATACTGGAAAAATTCATTATTACTCTCGTGATTATTCCACTGTACGTACTTCTCTTATCATCCATATGCCAGCATGCATCGACTCGCAAGCCAGAGACATTGCACTGATTCTAGGTTCAGATAATCTTTCTGTTATAAGCACAAAGCATGAAATGTCATTTTATAGGTAAGGGTCTACTCGATTTCATCGACCTCAGTTCTCAGCTGTTACTTATTTAATCAACCTCGAACAGATGAAAGGCAGAGTCGACCACGGTGGAATTTGAACTCAGAATTTAAAAACGGAAGCATTTTGTTAGGCGTGCTAAAGATTCTTATTTCATTATTGCCCACAAGGGGCTAAACATAGAGGGGGCAAACAAGGACAGACAAAGGGATTAAGTCGATTACATCGACCCCCAGTGTGTAACTGGTACTTAATTTATCGACCCCGGAAGGATGAAAGGCAAAGTTGACCTTTGAACTCAGAACGTAAAAACAGACGAGATACCTATTTCTTTACTACCCACAAGGGGCTAAACACAGAGAGGACAAACAAGGACAGACAAAACGGATTAAGTCGATTTCACCGACCCCAGTGCGTAACTGGTACTTAATTTATCGACCCTGAAAGGATGAAAAGCAAAGTTGACCTCGGCGGAATTTGAACTCAGAACGTAGCGGCAGACAAGACACTGCTAAGCATTTCGCCCGGTCTGCTAACGTTTCTGCCAGCTCGCCGCATTGCAAAAGGCGTGCTAAAGATTCTGTTAGTTCGTTGCCTTTCTTCAGTATATAATCTGCAATTATGTCAATCTAATATATTCCTCAGCAGCGCAGGAGCACAATAATTATGCCCCTCAAGAAAACAACAATGAAACCAGCTAATAACACATTTGCAAATAAGTGTTAAGATCTTTAATACTTCATGGTAATATCACATCATCACATAGCAAAACTTTCCACACAGACCATGAGTTTATATCCAGAGCAAGAGATTGCTATATCAGCCAACACATCATTACAGATGTCATATGAGACACGCAAAAAGAAATTACCCATTTTCAGAAAAGTGCTACTTTTATATAAACAGACACTCTAGACCGCTTACCTAAACTAATTAACATACTGAAAGTCACTAGACTAATTAGTAGTAAATTAATTTAATTAGCATCACACTAAAAGTTTTGAGCAATGGATGCGTTAGTGGGTAATAGTTATCTTCAGACGCTACTTCTACGAAACTCATCCCGGCCCTTCAGAGCTGCCTGGAACGTTGCCACCCGCACTTCTTATTTCTTTATTGCCCATAAGGGGCTAAACATAGAGGGAACAGACAAGGACAGACAAAGGGATTAAGTTGATTATATCGACACCAGTGGGTAACTGGTACTTAATTTATCGACCCCGAAAGGATGAAAGGCAAAGTCGACCTTGGCGGAATTTGAACTCAGAATGTAGGGCAGACGAAATACCTATTTCTTTACAACCCACAAGGGGCTAAACAGAGAGAGGGCAAACAAGGAGAGACAAACGGATTAAATCGATTATATCGACCCCAGTGCGTAACTGGTGCTTAATTTATCGACCCCGAAAGGATGAAAGGCAAAGTCGACCTTGGCGGAATTTGAACTCAGAATGTAGGGCAGACGAAATACCTATTTCTTTACTACCCACAAGGGGCTAAACAGAGAGAGAGCAAACAAGGAGAGACAAAAGGATTAAATCGATTATATCGACCCCAGTGCGTAACTGGTGCTTAATTTATCGACCCCGGAGGATGAAAGGCACAGTCGACTTCGGCGGAATTTGAACTCAGAACGTAGCGGCAGACGAAATACCGCTAAGCATTTAGCCCGGCGTGCTAACGTTTCTGCCAGCTCGCCGCCTTTCTTTTCTGCCACCCGCACTTCTTTCATGAAACAATATCTCCAAACCTGCTTAACCAAGTTACTCCAATAAACGTAGCGCTATTGGAATTCTGTCCATGATATTGTTCTTCTAAATGCAATTGTTTTGCCAGTGGAATGTTAAACATTGCAGTATATTCTTCTTCCAGATTAAACTATTTTACAAAGATTTTAGCATAACTTGTTGGGATATGCTCCACATAGTTGGCATAACTTTCCAGCAGAAATCATGAAAAGAAAAAATGATTATCTTCGGATCCCAAATGTTGCAGAAGACACACGCAACCCAGAACAGAGGTAAAGGTGTGCGTGTGTGTATGTGTGTGTGTGTGTATGTGTGTGCGTATGTGTGTGTGTGCGTGTACCCGCACAGAAACACGTACACAGACATACACAAGAATGCAGAGACACACTTTGATACAAATGCATAACTGGAGAAGGATGTCAACTGATTGTAAAGGTTTCTCTATAAGGTAATTGAACCCCTCTTATACCTTCGTAAATGCTTGTATATTTGTTCTTGTATTCTTATGTTCTTATCTTTGTCAGGAAATCAAGAGGCCACCAATTCACTTTGAAAAAACTTCATTATCATTTAACATGTTCAAAACTTTGGCTGCATCTGGGAGATACTCATCATCGCTAAGATCTTTGGACACCTTGTCTTTCTAAACTATTATAGTTTTTCAAAAAATGATCAAATTACATAACTGTTTTAAAACGTAAACGTGATATGGTTTCAGATGTTATCTTCATGTGTGTCGATATATTTTGCTAAATCATTACGATTAAATCTATTCAATCAGGATTTTTTCAGCTGGTGTAATCATTTGCAAAGATTATTTAAATGGAGTTGCACTTGGTTTGTACTCACGTATACTACAGCTAATAATTTGCCACAGCTAATGTTAAGTAATCTCAAAGATTTAATCACATGTTTTAATGTCATACAAGCAACGTGACGTCTATGGAAAGATTTAGTATATGAGGAAATAACATAAAAATATCTGGTCAGCGAAGCCTACGTATCTGTCTGGTTCTTTGTCTCTGTCTGCATGTCTGCCCGTCTATCTATCTATCTATCTATCTATCTATCTATCTATCTATCTATCTATCTATCTATCTATCTATCTATCTATCTATCTATCTATCTATCTATCTATCTATCTATCTATCTATCTATCTATCTATCTATCTATCTATCTATCTATCTATCTATCTATCTATCTGTCTGTGTATGGACGGCTCAGTTACACACATAGTAACTATATCTCTCCCCAACTCTCTTTTCCTCTCATTCACCGGTATATTTAGGCCTAGGCATACGTGTGTGACGGAGAAATTGTCTTCGGAGCCAGGTGGATTGAGATCCATCCTTATCTTGCCCTATCATAGGCAAGTGTCTTCTACTAAAGCCTTGGGCCAACCAAAGTCTATGAAATGAATCTGGAGAACAGAAACTACCGGGCACATAATGTCTGTATTAATATGTATGTATGCGCATGTGTGTATGGTGTATGCGAATTGTGTGCGTGTTCGATGTTTGGCGTGTCACTCCCTGATTGTTAATCAGTGGAGGTTTGCTTTACATTCTTATGACTTCACGATTAGGTAAAATTATATTGAGAGTATAAATACGAAACAAGAGTATGTGAACTTCAAAGAGTAAAAAGTATATAAGGATGTTTGATATTTACCTCCTAGTAAAAAGAGAGCTAGCTTAAGAATATAAATAAATTGTTCAATTTTTTTGGTTAAAATCTTCATTGTCTTGTGCTAGTATGGCCGCACTCAAATGATTGAAATAAAAATAGAGACAAAAAGCATACAGTCGTGGCCAAAAGTTTCGAACAGGTTTTTGAAAAAAATTAAAATTTCTCTGCTAAGTACAATTCGATACAAATATAACTAACTTACCTGATAACTGATCTAATGCTATAGGTAATATAAGTAATAGGTAATATCTAAAATATAATTTTGTGGAGGCACATGGTGTAGTGGCTAGAGCAGCGGATTCGCGGTCGAGGGATAGCGGGTTCGAATCTCAGACCGGGCGATGTGTGTGCTTATGAGCGAAACACCTAAGCTCCACGCGGTTCCGGCAGAAGGTAATAGCGAACTTCTGCTGACTCTTTCGCCACAACTTTCACTCTTTCCTCCTGCCTCTTGCAGCTCACCTGCGACGGATCGGCGTCCCGTCCAGTTGGGGAATCTATACGCCAAGGAAACCAGCAAACCGGCCCTGTGAGACATACGTGGCTAGAAAAGGAACAGCAATAAAATACAATATAAGTTTGTACATCATGTATACGAACATATGTTCCAAACTTTTGGTCACGACTGTATACGTAGCTGATAAAGTCAGCCGGAGCCGAAAGGCTGCCATGGAGTACACGATACGGAAGCGCTATATATAAATATATATATATATATATATATATATATATATATATATATATATATATAGATATATGTATTTATACTTTGTTCTTACTTTATGGGAAAAAAATGAAAGGTAAAATGTCTCTTTTTAGGATATGCCCTTTACTAATATGTGATTATGAGATCGAAATAGTTTTGCTATGTGTTTTGATATTTCATCTGAGACATTTACAGGTAAATGCAACGAAGGATGCGGGGGAGTAAGAGAGAGAAAAAAACAGAGATGGCGTGGGATAAAGTGATATAGGTAGAGCGTGAAAGAGAGAGAGAGGGCTATATATAAATAGACAGACATATAGATATATAGACAGACAGACACACAGACAGATAGATAGATAGATAGATAGATAGATAGATAGATAGATGCATATATAGATAGATTGATTGATAGATAGATAGAGAGAGAGACAGGCAGATGTACAGAGAGAGAGAGAGAGCGAGAAAAAGAGAGATATAGATAGTTAAAGAGAAAGAGTGAGAAAAAGATATATACATATATATATATGATATGTAAATATATGCATATATACATACATATATGTACATACCTACATATATATGTATATATACATGCATATATGGGTACAGGACATAAAAACGTTGAACACAATGAGAAATGAAAACACAAAATCACAGAAAAAGAAATTTTTTAGAAGAACGAAAAAAAAACCAGAAACGAGACATGCAACATAAAGAATATTCCCCTTCTTCAGTTGTCCCTGTTTCAAATACTCCTTGTTCCGAAGGTAAGGACAATACGCGACTTCGTTGAAACAGTCCTTCCCTCAAAGCATTTAAAATAATATTTAAGTTTCATTTTCCGGAGGGTGAAAGTGGTAACAAGATCCGGACAGTGAGAACAAGACATTAAAAACAAACGGTGAGGACTCATAATAATTTTTCTATCGATAGATGGCTCAACAGCCCTGACCATTTGTTCTCGAAAGGAATGAAAAATAAGATAAATAAATGGTAAATGTTTATATTTTTCATTCTCTTCGAGAATTTATCCCTAATTAATGGTTTGGACTTTAGCTGTTCTTTCTAGCCTAAAGGATTCTATGATGGAAACCTCTTAATGTGTTTAAATGTACACTGTATCATATATATATATATATATATATATATATATTATATATATATATATACAGAAAGAGAGAGAGAGAAAGAGAGAGAGAGAGAGAGAAATAAAGAGAGAGAAAACGATATATATATATATATATTATATATTATATATATATATATATATAGCGAGAGAGATAGCTATAGATAATTAGAGAAACAGAGGAAAAGAAAAAGATATATAGATAGTTAGAAAGAGAGAGAGAGAGAACGAGGGAGACAATGAGAGAGAAAAATAAACATTTCGAGCTCTAAAAATTATGTTTTGCTGCTGAAAAGAGGGATATTACATCAACATGTGAGTAAAAGTAAATCTTCAAGTGATGGAAGGAATGATGAAAGGTTACCTTGATTTAAATAATACCAGACTAAGTTGAAACGATTCTTAACAAAGAGAGCTGAGATTTCAAAATTAGCTTCGAAAAAAGAAAATTTCAAAGTGCAAATGAAGAGAATGAATATTTTGCATTCTTGGCGTAAAATATTTCTGTAGAAAATTGTAAAAAATACTTATACGTCTAGTGTAAAGGGATTCTTTGCAAAATCAAAGAGAATAGAGAAAATAATATAACCTTAAATATATAACCACATGCGTGTGTACATAGCTATACAAACATATAGATACATACATACATACATACATACATACATACATACATGCATACACATGCACACATACAATGTGTGAGTGTGCATGTATGTGTGTATGTACGTGTATGCCCGCCGTGAGTTGAGGGGCTCCTGGCGAGAAAACATGCAATATATCAGGTGAAGGCAAAAGAGTGAAGGAGGAAAAGATTGCCAGTACACTGCGAGTCAACAGCAGATGGCTGTCGCAGTTATATGGGCGATGGCTCTGCATAGCGCGGATTAGGCCGCGAATCATTGGTGCAATGACTTTAATACTATACTTTGCATCATAAACGAAAGAGACAAAACCATCAGGTGAATTTCTATAAAGAAGGTAATCGCGTAGTTTGTCGCTTTTGGAGGCAAATATATACGTACATTGTGGAGGCGCAATGGCCCAGTGGTTAGGGCAGCGGACTCGCGGTCGTAGGATCGCGGTTTCGATTCCCAGACCGGGCATTGTGAGTGTTTATTGAGCGAAAACACCTAAAGCTTCACAAGGCTCCTGCAGGGGGGGGGTGAAC
Source organism: Octopus sinensis (assembly GCF_006345805.1). Lineage (NCBI taxonomy): Eukaryota > Metazoa > Mollusca > Cephalopoda > Octopoda > Octopodidae > Octopus > Octopus sinensis. The sequence continues at coordinate 122,294,841 of NC_043000.1, read as the reverse complement.
CCTGCTGTACTCTTTCACCACAACTTTCTCTCACTCTTTCTTCCTGTTTCTGTTGTACCTGTATTTCAAAGGGCCAGCCTTGTCACATTCTTTGTGTCACGCTGAATCTCCTCAAGAACTACGTTAAGGGTACACGTGTCTGTGGAATGCTCAGCCACTTGCACGTTAATTCCACGAGCAGGCTGTTCCGTTGATCGTATCAGCTGGGACCCTCATCGTCGTAACCGACGGAGTGCTCCTACTGGAAGACGAGGCCAATGATTTAACGTTCTAAAGCCCGTTAAAATCTCAGGATTTTGAGCGTTACATAATATGTATGCAATGTGGAAGCATCTATTTGCATTTAAAATATATAAATTTTAATTTGAGTGACGAATAAACCTGGGATAGATTTCAGGTTAAGTAATTGTTCTGTTCCCAACAATTCTCAAGAGAAAAAATAGCATGACGCTAGTACTTCTTCTCGATCTAAATAAGCATTGGCTCGTTCTAAACGAGGCTTCTCCCCATCGGATCTCATTGATGCTATCATCTAGTATATCTGAAAAATAATTAATTGAAACAACGTCGGATTGTCTCAGATATTAGGAGACGACACAGCTCTTCTTAGATGAAATCTACTTAGCGTATGCTTGAAAATACTGCTGCTATCACACACACACACACACACACACACATATATATGTATGTATAATATAAATGTAAATATATATATGTTTATACACACACACGCACATATATATAAATATATATATATATATATATATATATATATATATATATGTATATATATATGTGTGTGAGTATGTACATACATATATATATAAACATGTATATATGTATATATATATATATATGCGTATATATATATATATTTCAAATATTACAAACAGATGTATACAGTTACATACATATGTATGTGCATACGCTCATACACATGTATATAATATCTTCGTTTGGAAGAGAGCATGCTATACGATTGATCATTTCCCATGAACACCTCCACTGCACTTAATCTAATGAATTACATTTAAGCATTTGAATGCTATAACAGTGTTGCGATTCTTGATTCACAGTTTTAACACATATGGTCCTCTGCTTACCTACTTACATTTCACAAGAAAATCCACCCACACACTACTAAAATTTATGTACTCTGCATTTATTGTTGTAACTCTGTATTTCCTTTTCGGTTTCTCTTATTAGTATTATGTATGTATTATGCATCTATCTATCTATCTATCTATCTATCTATCTATCTATCTATCTATCTATCTATCTATCTATCTATCTATCTATCTATCTATCTATCTATCTATCTATCCATCTATCTATCTATCTACCTATCTAACTATCTATCTATCTATCTATCTATCTATCTATCTATCTATCTATCTATCTATCTATCTATCTATCTATCTATCTGTATGTCTGTATGTCTGTCTGTCTATGTGTTTTTTCTATACACCATTGTAAGATATATATATATATATATTATATATGTTCAGAAGAATATGGTACTTAAGTTGAGGCACCAAAATTTAGTACGGTATTATCCATACAATTCCAAAATAGGGTGATTAAAATCAAAATAAGCAACAAGGAAATCCAGAGGGAATGTAGTACGATCGTTTGAAGCAACTCCATTTAATTGAACAATTCAATCATTATATCAATTTAAAATGTAGGGCAATCTTCAGTCTGCTTAACCTCTCGGAGATTTTAGGTATAGTTATACTAATGGTTCCATCTGTTCTAATTTAACCAAATTATATGTCTTTGTGCAGCTGAAGATTGCTCTACATTTTAAATTGATGTAATGATTGCATTGTTTAATAAAATGAACTCCATGAAACGATCGCACTGCATATCCTCTGGCTATCCATGTTGCTTATTTTGATACACACACACACACACACACACACATATATATATATATATATATATATATATATATATATATATATATATATATATTATATATATATATATATATAGAGAGAGAGAGAGAGAGAGAGAGAGAGAGAGAGACAGAGAGAGAGAGAGATTGATAGATGGATATATATATAAATATATAGATTGATTTCGTAAACAATACTTCATAGTCGCAATATTCGTAGAAAATGTGAAATAATACTATTCAAAAGATCATAGAAAAACAGAATGACGCGAACCTTTTCGGTGGACGTTTTTGTATGGTGTGTGTAAACAATTTCGCTGTTAAGTTTACTGAAGATATACGTTTTATGAAGGTAATGTGAAAGGAGAGGTTGTTTAGCTGCTTTCAGTAGCGACCTTGACTATTTTCGGTTTGTCTTATATTTAGAATTCTTATAAAGTATTATTGTTTTGCCTTTCGTAGTTGATCACTTTTTTCTGCTCTTTTGAAACAAAGAAAAAAATAATCACTTGATATTCACAACATGGAATATTTCTATGAGATGAATATTTATTTCACTATTTATAGACTCTCACGCAATGTATTATTTTATATCCTGTTTGGCCAATGTAATTCCTATTGTACTGAGGGCATGTGACGGGGTAAATGAAACTTTTGTTTTGCACTTCATGTTTGCATTAACATTCAATACGTTCCAATTCTTGAACTTTTGCTTGTTCCTTCTTTAGTTATTACTTTACACGTCCCACAACGAAGCTGCATGCAGTTTGCTGCAAAGATTATTTCTTCTACTAATGTGAATTTCACCTTTGTTAAGATTTTCTGAGATAAAGTGATTGCCTTCGGCTGTTAATAATTTTTGATTCTTTAATCTTTTCTTGACGATTGACGTGAAATTGGAAGTTATTCTTTCTGCCAAATGTAAGATGTTGAGGCTTCTAGTCTTACACGTGAATTCAAATGTAATGTTCATTGTTTTTTGTTTTCTACATATTGTGAAGGTTTCTATATCAGAGAATGATTAGGAATTATTTTGCTTTGATCATAGAATGATTTAATATCGTTTGTGGATATTTTTATATTTGGATAAGCATAAATAATTTTACCAGTCTTTTCTCTCGTCTAAATATATCTATTGAGGAAACGCATTTTGCCATATTGAATGGGATGTACTTTTTAGTGTAGAATGAGGGGTAAGGTCTAAAATCTATATATTGGTGTGTATCAGTATCCTTGCAATAGAAATCATTTATAACCCTCTCAATTTCTTAATGTCTAAAACAGGAAATTCAATTTCATCTGTTTCTATAGTGAACCTTGTCGATTCATAAATTTAAGTAATCTTGTAAGGTCTTTCTTACTTTCTTTCCAATACTCAAAGGTGTCTTCCTAAAGTCTTTACCAGTTCCCTATTAAATAGGACTGGAAACGCTGATCAAAAGTAATTCTGAAAACAGTACAGTGAGTGTCACAAACGTAAGCGCAATTTTTGTTCCCATTGCTGTGACTTTAATTTGAATCTAATACTGGTTTTCATAGAAGTAGTTGTTTTCCAGTGCCTCCAAAATTTCCGATGAGAATAAGCACAAAGAAATGTTCAGACAAATTGAAATTAATTGTCTATTCCTTCAATAACAGATTAAGTAGAATTGTGGCGTTTGCGTTTCAGCACCACTCCAGGAAGGTAGTTAAAAGAAAAATGTGAAATAAAGGAAATAAAAGGTAAACAATAGAAATTATTTAATAAATGTTTCGCTGCAGTATGCTTGCTTGAGCATGAATGCACGTATTTCTGCGCACAGTGAGCGGAAGCTTGCCATAATATATCGGACAGAGTAGACAAATTATCATATTGCTTTGATTATGGAACTTATTATCTGGCTATCATTCCTTTCTCATGTTTGTCTCGCCATATTTGGTGCATCAATTTTTATATAAATGTACATTTTTACTAATTGGAGAGTTGAATTCTCTCAATCCCGAAGCATTTATTTCTGAAAACTATGGGTGAAAATAGGTGAAGTTATTTGGAATAGCGACATACCTAGGCGTTCCTCGATGGTGAGTATATTCAATTTTCCCGTGTTTCATATATTTTTTTCTGTCTGAGATGGAACAGGAGTCCTGGGTTAATTGAAGACATACATATCCATATATATATATATATATATTCCCCAACACGATGCTAAAGAAATGGCAGAAATACTGCAGAAACAATACGGCTCTGTCTTTAGTGTTCCCACTGATATTGACGTAAGGGAAACGAACGAAGTTGACTCCCAACACAAAATCTCAGACATAACCTTCACTGCGACCGACATCGTAGCAGCAATAAATGAGGTCAAACATTACTCTGCTGTAGGCCCTGATAGATTTCCCGCTAGTCTCCTGAAGGAATGTAGATACCAACTTGCAGTCCCTCTGACCAACCTCTGGAGAAATTCGTTAGACGCAGGTTATATACCAAAACAGTTTCTATCCCAGTCGGTCATCCCAGTTTTCAAACAGGGAAACAGATCCCTCGCAGTCAACTATCGCCCAATCTCACTCACCTCCCACATCATTAAAGTGTTTGAAAGAGTGTTAAGATCAAGGATAGCTGACTTCCTGGAGACCGACAAACTCCTAAATGCAAATCAGCATGGCTTTCGCTGTGGCAGGGACTGTCTAACACAGCTCTTACACCACATTGAAGATGTACTCAAAGCCTTGGGAACAGGTTCGAACTCTGACGTCATATATCTTGACTTCAGTAAAGCGTTCGACAGGGTAGACCATAACATCCTACTCTCAAAATTGGCAAACGTTGGAATCCGTGGAAAAGTTCTACACTGGATTAAGTATTTCCTGGCGAATAGAACACAACATGTTGTAGTTGATGGAGTCCACTCAAACCCAGCAAAAGTCATCAGCGGTGTTCCCCAGGCAACTGTTTTGGGTCCGCTACTCTTCATAATTTACGTAAACGACCTTTCCAGTGTCGTACATTACTGCAAAGTGAAGATATTTGCTGATGACACTAAGCTCCAGCAAATCGTCAATGAAGAAGCAGACCGAACTCAACTCCAGTCTGATCTTTATGCTGTGAGTCAATGGGCAGACAGAAACAAAATGCAACTGAATGAGGGAAAATTTGAGCTGATGCATTTTGGAAGAAATTCCTCACTAAAACAACCATACTCTCTTCCTTCAGGGGAACCGCTCACAGCCTCTAACAATATCAGAGACCTGGGTGTAATTGTTGATGACGATCTCAGTTGGAGTGCGCACATCAACAAGAAGGTCGATATAGCTCGTAGGATGAGTTCCCGGATCTTAAGAACTTTCCGGTCCATAGAATAAGGTGTCATCATACCACTTTTTTCCTCCTTTGTACGGCCACACCTTGAATACTGCTGCCCACTGTGGTCTCCTCACACAAGACAAAACATCTCCAGAATTGAGTCACCCCAGAGGGCACTCACTAAACGAATTGAAGGCATGGCTGCTCTCGATTATTGGGATCGCCTTAAAGCCTTGAAACTTTACTCCCTCCAGCGTCGCCCTGAGCGGTACATCATTTGTACGATGTGGAAAATATACCGCCAACTTTGCCCAAACGACCTAAACATTAGCTTCATCCAAGACTTGGACCACGGGCTATACGTCCCCTGTCCAATTCAAGATCACAACATACATGTACACTGCAACATAATTTCTTTTCCTCAACATGCCCTGCCCTATTTAACATTGTCCCGAAGGAGATCAACGAGGAAAAGGATCCCATCAACTTTAAACAGAGTCTGGATAGATTCCTTCAAAGAATACCAGATAAGCCACCCATAATTGGATACAACTCACCCAACAAGAACTCACTACTTGAACAAAACTGGATACAACTCACCCAACAAGAACTCACTATTTGAACAAAACTTGACTTAAACAAAACTTGACTTAAACAGGATTCGAATAATCCTATCAGGTGGTGCTATTAAGTTAGACATGGCCTGGACCAATCTTTGGTCGAAACATATCTAAGTTTATCTAAGTTATATATATATATATATATGTGTGTGTGTGTGTGTGTGTGTGTGTGTGTTGTGTGTGTGTGTGTATGTATATGCATATGTATGAATAAATTCCGCACATTTATTGTCTGGAAACTCACTAATGTACTAATGTACGCTAATATTCGATATTTCATTTAATTACTTACGTAAGTGGAATATTTCCCTAATTCAGATTTTGTTGACCAACATGACAAGCCTTCCTTCGGAAAGATCACTAATCCGGAATGCTTTTGCATCCAGAGTTTCGGGAAAATAGATATTCTACATGTATATATATAAATATATATATTTATATATATATATAACTTCAGATAGGGGTTGTGAGTGCAACCCACCATGGGAAAACATATATCCAATATACTGCCAGTAAAACATCCAACAAAGTTAATACAAAATGTTAAGAATTACGATGCAATTATTTTTTTTATTGTATTATATGGGCGAAGGTAAAATGTTTTACCACAAATTTATAATACAAAATAAGAAAATGGAGAAATACACCTTAATCAATAATCAACTACCAGATAATACCCAATCACATAATTTATTAACCAACTACATATGAACATCAAGGTCAAACATAATAGTACGGAACAAAATAATGCACATCAATGAGTAATATGATACAATAAGTACAATATGTATAAATAAATATAAATAAATATAAATATAAACTGTTGTTATTATTATGTTGCTTTTTCACTATATTATGCTGCTGTATTCTATCTGATTTTTTCCACCTAATATGTACTGTGAACCGCGTGATGCACATATTGTTTTACCGGTATTATTGTTAATAATAATAATAATAATAATAATAATAATAATAATATTATTATTAATAATAATAATAATGGTAATAATAATGATAATGATAGTAATATTAATGGCATTTTGTAACTTAGTATAATGAACACTTGACTTTGTATATGAACATCTGCATATTGATATGTGTATGTTTGTATATTGTAATATTCTAATATATTGATTTGACTAACTGTAACCTTGAATATATGTATGTATATTATTATATACTATTATGTATATGTGGATATATATATAGGAGCATGGGTATATACACTTATATGTATGTGTATATTATATATTATGTGTATGTACCCATTCTTGTATGGGTGTACCTTCTCTGATATTCATATTTAGATTGTACTTTATAATCTCTGAAGAGGCCTTGGGATATTTTTGTGTCTCATTTATAACCACATATTAACTTATCACACCTTGCTAATATCAGCATAATGAGATACTCATATCTACAGCTGTAAGATGTAGTTTATATTTATATTTATATTTATTTATATTTATTTATACATATTGTACTTATTGTATCATATTACTCATTGATGTGCATTGTTTTGTTCTGTACTATTATGTTTGACCTTGATGTTCATATGTAGTTGGTTAATAAATTATGTGATTGGGTATTATCTGGTAGTTAATTATTGATTAAGGTGTATTTCTCCATTTTCTTATTTTGTATTATATATATATATATATATATATATATATATATATATATAATATATATATATATATATATATATGTCAACTAATATGTGACAATTATTCAATAGCCCAATATTTCATCTATTTACATAATATTGAGGTCTCTTTCTTTCTTTTATTATCTTACCGTTTTTACCAATATATATATATAAGTATATATATATATATTTATATATATATATATATATATATACATATATATATATATACATGCACACACGCACGCATACTTATACACGCACACACACACACATATATATATTTATACATATATACGTATATAAATAATAGACATGCCTGTACATATATACGGTGAAATGTATATTTATACGAGTATATAGAGATGCACATATATGAATTTAAATTACACCTACAATTTTAAGTACCTTATTGAAAATATACCCGGCTGCATCGGTTTTACTCACATGTTTATCGACATATCGAAGTTGCTGTTGCGAATATTCGATCATTGAACTGATCAAGATCATTACTGTATGATTGGTTAACCTGCTCGTGTATGATTGCTGCCAGATAAATGTCTACAAATAAAAACTAAATTGAAACTACTGCATGGAGTTTCTCCAAACTGAATTTAATTGGACGCAATATAGTCCTCTCTTAAAGCATGCGTGATAATACTCAGTAAAACCAACTTCGAACGTTTATTATCGCTACTCAAACGGAACTAAAACTCATTGCTGACTCTGAATTATAATTTACCACCCTGAGAAACTGAATAATTTATTTCATATGGAACACCGATGCGGTGTCATGTATTAATTTATTTATTGTTTCCTCCATAGAATGATGATGCTAAGATATTTCTGTTTGAAGTGTTTGGCGCAGTGCTTTAATTCTGGACGGCTTGATATCCATGCTTTCTTTTATGTTCCTGAGGAGAATGGTACATGAATAATTCGGAGATAACATGACAGAAATTATAACATTAGTACAAATTACATTCTTGGAAAAATTCAAATGACTAGCAATGCAGTTTCGTTATTCGGCCAGAAATATTAGAAGAGATGACTAGCAAAATATTTGCATCACTGACACCACGGTGAAATATTTGAGAGAAAAATCAGAAATAATGTTGGTGTAATAATATTTAAATATTATGACCAACACGGCGATGCACTCATTATAATCGATCAATTCGTGACTGTTAGATTTATTTCTTTAATTAAGTTGTAAAATAATTGTAATCGATTTTTTCAGTGCATGTACACTTATTATAAAGTGAAATCAAGTTCCTGGGAAGTAATTTATTTCATGCAGTTTTCATTCCCAATTGAGTCGTTTTTACATGACTTGCCTCTCATGTATTTCTCTCTCACATTTCTCTCTTTTCATTTCTGATGGCTGACGGTTGACAACTTCAGAGATGCCTGATTCTCTTTCCTTGGGATGTGAAACAAATGAATCCAGAGATCCGTTGGTTGGAGAGAATGGATCAGTGTGATAACGACGTTAAACTGCTCCTTCAACGACAACAATAACAACAACCATAACCACAACCACAGCAGCAACAACAACAACAACAAAAATAAAATTTAATTTATTTCAAAAGATTATTCATAGCATCCATAATCTCTTAAAGATTTTATTCAGATTTACGCCACCCGAACCTCAGAACTATAAATATAAATATGTGCACAGACACGCTTGCGTGCGCGCATGTGCTTGTGTGCTGTGGATCTCGTACACATACACATTTATTTACATACATATAATGTAGCACATGCATGTGCATACATGATAATGCTTCTAGTGTTTGAAGGTCCTAACACCAAACAACGAGTTGGAAAGCACTAAAAGCGCTCTTTTCAACATCGAAATATCGCCCCAGTATTTGGGCTTGTAATGTCATTTCAAATGCTGCGGAATCTGTCTTCCCATGCAGTTTATATTTTCATACATAAAGGAGTAAATTACACATTTTGAAAGAGATAAATTGAAGTAGATGGGCAATATTCAGCTAGATGTAGATTACAAAATAATTGAAAGCTACCATTTCTATCACTTATTGCAGTAGCATCAGTATCAGTAGCAGCAACACAACCAACTACTTCTGCTGCTTCTACTAATTCTAATAACAATAATAATTTCAAATTTTGGTATGAGAGCAGCAGTTTCAGGGATAGCGTAAATCCATTGTATCCACCTCAGTACTTAATTGGTGTTCGTTTCATTTATCACCGAAAGGGCGAAGGAAATACTCGTCCTTGGCGGATCTAGAACTCAGGACTTCAAAGCTGAGTGTCAGAGATATAACTTCGGCAATAAACTCGCACGCAGTTTCAGTAGTTTGCTATGGCACTGGAATCCTGAAGTGGACAGAGGAGGAGCTAAAGTAGATGACAGGAAGTCAAGAAAGACGGAAGTGGTGCGGTAGGATAAGTATGGCACCTCAAGACCTCCACGGTGTGGGTGTTGACAGCAGATGGATTTTCTAACCTAACCTGACCTTTCCATAAAACACGGGAAAATTAAGTGTTCCAATCTGGTCAGAGTTTTCTTAGGATAATGTACGACGTCTATGCGGCGATATATGGATTCGCTCTTTCAGCCCGGCCATTCAGCAACAGCTTCCTTCCTGCCCATTTCTGGGTGAGTTTGGCCACCTTAGTCATGATCTCTTCCTAGTTCCTATCTACCTGAAGATCTGGTCTGAACCAGACTCCGAGCACTTTCACCGGACCCTACGTCCAACGACAGAAATCACTAGGCGATCAACATATTAATTTGAAAGCAAGAGAAACGACTGATAAATATAGAGATCTGAGATTTTGAGATCGCTAAGTTGTGGCAGCTACGTGAGTCAAACATAAAGGTTTTCCCTATGGTCATCGGAGCATTAAGTTCAATACCACACAAGCTGAAGAAATATCTGGAAAGTTTAGAAAAACCTTACAATCTAGGCGTATTGCAAAAATCAGCATTACTTGGAACTGCACGCGTATTGCGTAAGGTTATGTCTGTCTGAAGTACTTGTGGTGACTTGACAGACAGGACAAATCCCCGCTAGGCATAAGAACTTCAATCAACAACATCACTTTATTAGATACCGTGTAACGTCTTAAATAATAATGACAACAATAATAATAATAATAATAATAATAATAATAATAATAAATAATAATAATAATAATAATAATAATATAATAATAATAAATGCAGACTGGATTATACAAACTGAAGGATCCTACCAAAATTTACAACAACAAGCTTGGGAAGACATCACAATAGCAGACCTAAGAAAGGCACTCACGAAGGCCCATAATTGGAAATCCCTCGGTAAAGATAGGGTGCCGAATTTCTGGCTCGCATCGCTCCCGTGCGCACACGGTAAGCTAGTTCAGCTGCTCAATGGAATTTTGAGAGACCCAAAGAAAACACCTGAATGGTTAGCAAGTGGCATTACTTACCTACTCCCAAAGGATAACGAAACCAACCTTCCAAAAAGCTATCGGCCTATAACCTGTCTATCCACCACGTATAAAATCCTAACATCTATCCTGGCGGAGAAAACATATGCATTCATGGAGAAGAACGATATTTTCCCCATTGAACAAAAAGGGTGCCGCCGAGGCTCTTACGGATGCAAAGATCAACTGCTAATCAATCGTATGATCCTTGAGAACTGTCACAACAAGCGCAGAAATCTCAGCACCGCATGGATTGACTATAAAAAGGCCTTCGACAGTATACCGCATCCATGGATCTTGAGATCGCTGGACATCTTTAAAATTTCCCCTGTGATTTCAAACTTCCTGAAGCACAATATGTCGTTGTGGAATACGAATCTCCAATTATATCACTCTAATGGAGTACTTGCCTCAGAAAATATAACATCAACTGTGGAATTTTTCAAGGTGACTCACTTTCACCTTTAATATTCTGCATAGCCCTAATACCCCTTACAAGTGAATTAAACAGAACAGGGTATGGGTATAAAATTGCCAATAAAAAAATAAGCCATCTATTTTATATGGATGACTTAAAACTTTATGGTAAAGACAATAATGAACTTGAAGGCCTATCGCGCACCGTGAAAGCATTCAGCGATGACATCGGGATGGAGTTTGGACTTGAGAAGTGTGCCAAGGCCACTTTCCAGAAAGGGAAAGTGAAGACCACAAATTCAGTCGTGTTAGATGTTGACACAGTCATAAGAGAGCTTGAGCAAGAACAGACATACAAATATTTAGGGATAAATGAAGGCTCTGGTATTCAGCATGCAAGCATGAAAGAGAAAATCAGGAAGGAATGTTATAGGAGAGTTCGTGCAGTCCTGAAATCTGAACTAAATGCACGTAACAAGGTGTTAGCTATAAACTCCTTAGCAGTTCCAGTTGTTACTTATAGCTACAATGTGTTGAACTGGAATATGAGTGAAGTAAAGAATATAGATAGAAAAATACGCAAGCTGCTGAGTTGTAATAGGATGCACCACCCAAAGGCAGACGTAGATCGCCTTTACCTTCCCAGAGCCCAAGGAGGTCGAGGCCTGATCCAATTTGAACTAGCTTACAAAACAACCACAATTGGACTGGCCAAATATCTCGAAATATCGAATGACTGGAAAATCACGAGAGACGAAAGAAGCTTCATTCTATCATCAAGGAAAGCAAAAACATTGCTATTGATCTCGTGCAGGATACCCAAACTGAACAACCCGAGGGAAGTACGGCAACTATTGTTGCAAAGAAGGTGAAAATGATGGCAATGAAAAAAGCGCACGAGCAATTGGCTGATAGGTGGGAGGAGAAACCTCTGCACGGCAAATATGTGACCCGCAGCAAACAAGCTGATGTTGACCAGAAGCAAACCCATCAGTGGCTGCGGAGCTCAGGGCTAAAAGCAGAGAGCGAAGGTTTCATCCTGGCTGCTCAAGACCAAAGCCTATTAACCCGGAACTACCAGGCCAATGTGATGAAAAATGGAGCAGACCCAAAATGCCGATTCTGCAACGACATGATTAAAACAGTGGACCACCTAATCTCTGGATGTAAAGTCTTAGCACCAGTGGAGTATAAATTAAGACATGACAGAGTTGGCCAATATCTCCACTGGCTAATAAGTCGGCATTACAATATCAAAACTGCCGACAAGTGGTATAATCACCACCCTGAGGCTGTAACTGAAGGAGAAAATGTAACCATTCTGTGGGACTTTCAGTCCCACAGACATTCAGTACATACAGACCGAACCATCAAGGCCAATAAACCAGATATTGTTGTGAAAGACCAAAACAATAAAGTTTGCTTATTGATCGACATGAGCATCCCCTGTGATCATAATATCTCAGCGAAAGAGTTTGACAAGCTCAGAAAATATAAAGACCTACTCATTGAAATTGAGAAAATGTGGCATCTCAAGGCGGTTACAATACCAGTGATCGTAGGAGCACTAGGAATGATCAAGAAGGGAACCGAAAATTATATGAGAATGATCCCTGACTTACCATCCCTGCAAGAAGTGCAAAAGATTGTCTTAACTGGTACATCACACGTATTGAGAAGAGCATTGTCGATGTGAGAACTGTTGCTGCTCATGTATTTTAATTTAACTTAAAAAAAATAATAAAAAAATTAAAAAAAAATTAACGAACTACTGAGTTTGGTTTAATGGCCTACCAATATACACTATGAGTTTCTTTGCCCTAGGAGTCGGGAAGACACTCGGCAAGAAATGGAAGAAAATTTGAAAGAAGAAAAAAAAAAGTAATAATAATAATAATGATAATAATAATAATAATAATAATAATAATAATAATAATAATAATAATAATAATAATAATAATGGTATAAAAGATGGGCTACAGCAAATATTCTGCGCAATACCACAGATTCGCTTGTCATTTGTTTCACCTTAACCAGTTGAGCATGTCCCTTAGTGGCTGACAATATGTGCATCTCTGATCACAAGCTGAAGTAGTGGGGGAGCATCATAGCCGAAAGGAATTCTTAGAGGTTTGGATAATTCAACTTTGGAAACATGGGTGGTTCGTTCAACATCCTTATTCAGGGACCTTTTCAGCAGGATGGTTACTCGACCAGAAGAAAATGCTAACTGGGCCCCACCTGCAAGGTCATGTGCCGTTTATCTTGATATGAGTTCACCATATCGCGCACATATGGTTGTGATGCATGTGCCTGGTGTACCCTTATCAGACGGGTAGTCATGTTGGGTATACTGAGCTTCGTATATTTTACCCCAGTGTCACTTTGATGGCATGCACTGCTCTCTCACTCAATAATAATAATAATAATAATAATAAGAAGAAGAAGAATAAGAATAAGAAGAAGAAGAAGAAGAAGAAGAAAGAAAGAAAGAAAGAAAGAATCGTTATTGTGGTTGTTTCTGATTTAATCACGACGCTAGCATTTGCAAACCAGTGAGAGTAGTCGACACCACAGATCTCAGTACTAGGCTGGCATCTTATTTATCGCACCCAAAACGATGGGAACCAAAGCTAAGCTTGGCTATATTTACTCATAAAATAAAACGCCAGAGAAATCCCGCACTAACGATTCTGCTCGTTAAATTTATAATTAAATTATTAGTGATTAAATTATGATACAGTTATTATACGACCAACGCTTTGGCATTTATTTTAGAAAAGTTAAAAATGACATGGACGACAAAGAACAGTAATTTGAAAGCTCATGTAAATTTTTTGTACATTTATGGCTATTAAATTGTATGTAAACTACATAATAATTTAAATATATTAATGTCAAACTTTCAAAGTAATATTGTACAAAATTACTTTTGTAACAATCAGTTGAGGCAAAAGGAGACAGAAAATTTAATAACTGTTTAGCACCAAATACATAAATATTAAATTTTAAAAGATCTGCAAAATGTTCATGTGAAAAATGTCTATGAAAAGCAATTTTTTTAAAGGTTATTTCGTTTTTGATTTCTTTTCATATTTTTCATCTATACTGCTAAATATAACATTCACATATACATCCACTCTCATATTTATATATGTGCATATACTGGTATTTAAACTAGTAAAAATTCGATTAACATAACGCAATATTCCTGATGATTTGGGAAGCACAACTTTTAGATTAATCTAATACATAGAAAGTTGGTTGTGTGGTAACATATTTGATTCCCAAGCACATAGTTCCGGGTTCAGTTCCACTTCGTGACAATTCGGCAACTGTCTTTTACTACAGTCTCATGCCGACTAAAGCCTTGTGAGTGGATTTGGTTGACTGGGTGCATAAAAGCACTCGTCATTATATCGTTGAGAGCCGAGAATCGTCTGCTATGGATGCCGAAACTACCAGATGACGCGGTTTCAACCTTTTACGGTTTCCTCAATGGTAGATGAGTAGCAGCGGCATAGCAGCTGGATCTCCCATCAATAGTATATAGAATATCTGTATCTATACAGGCACTGGTGCTGCAAGTAGTTAGTGGACTTATTTAAAAATAATAATAGTAATAGAAGCGCTATTAATACCAAAAGATAATCTTTATCTCCAACATAAAGTGTTCCCATGTACTTTACATTCATTCTATGTAACTGAAGAAGGTCGAGCAGATTACACCACATTGTTATTTACATGTCCAATATGCATGATGGTCATGCTTTGTGTAGCAAAATATTGGTATTAATCTTAGTTCATAGTGGCTCTTATATAAGAGGGAAATTTAAAAGTATAGTTTTCCTACTATACGTAATATCAGGAAAGAAGGTATACTCTTTTACCCTTTTACATGTTTCAGTCATTTGGATGTGGCCATGCTGGAGCACCGCCTTTAGTCGAGCAAATCAACCCTAGGACATATTCTATGAAAGCCTAGTACTTATTCTATCGGGCTCTCTTGCCGAACCGCTAAGTTACGGGAACGTAAACACACCAGCATCTGCTGTCAAGCGATGTTGGGGGACAAACACACACACAAACATATACACACACACGTATATCAAAGTCCTTCGTGCATATACAAGATGCTGAATTGTATTATGGTTTTCAAAAGTAAAAATATTTATTAGTATAATATATAATTCAACAAAATATTTCGTATTTGTATAATTTCTTCCATAACTATTCTCAAATGTATGCCTTCTCCTTCACTCTTCCCTTCCTGTTTCTTTATTGCCCACAAGGGGCTAAACGGAGAGGGAACAGACATAGGGCAGACAAACGGATTAAGTCGATTACATCGACCCCAGTGCGTAACTGGTACTTAATTTATCGACCTCGAAAGGATGAAAGGTAAAGTCGACCTCGGGGGAATTTGAACTCAGAACAAAAAGACAGACGAAATACCGGTAAGCATTTCGACCGACGCGCTAACATTTCTGCCACCTCACCCCCTTCATTCTTCCCTCCCGCTACATGACTCTTTCTCTCCAGTTGTGTGCATACCATCCCTTTACTCATTGCCTGCAGTCAAGTCCATTATATGCACTCAGCCTGCTTCATTCATAAACTCTATATTTCTCTTTTACGCTGCGTCTTCCATTCTCCCAATATAATGTAAAGTGTCACTGCAAAAACCAGCTAAGCAGCCAATATTTATTTCGGCTATTATTTATAGACGTTTGGCATCATGTGTGTAGGAGAGTAAACGTTCGCATTGCCCATCTATCAATGTTAATAGGTCGGTTATTGACATCGCAAATGGTTGTGTGTGCAGTGTTTTATATCCATAGACTTGATTATAAAACCGAATAATTGTATCCTCACCTTCGTCGAAATATTTCTCCACAACACTGGCAAATAAAAATATGCAGCATATTTATTCAGAAATGTGCTTTGATTACAATAAAATTCATTGTTATAAGACGTACTGGTTCATAAACTTAGTTTTCAATAAAACATACGTTATACTTCTAAATATACATAAAATGTAACATACACAGAGACACACACACAAACATTTATATATAAATTAATACCTATGTGTGTATATATATATATATATATATATATATATATATATATATATTATATATATATATATATACATACATATATATATATACATATATTCGTATATATATATGCACATATATGCATATATTCGTATATATATATATATATATATATTATATATATATTAGAAGGTATGGAGATGATGTACAGGTATTTTATATTAAAAGAAATGAGGTACTCAAAAATTCGGATGGGTATATATATTTTTATATATATACATACATACACGCACACACATACACACACACTGATATATATATATATTTATATGCATACACGTGAATACAGGCACATGCACACATGCACACATACACACGCATACATATAAAATTTGTTTATTTCGTCTGATGCAGTTCTGGTTATTTCATATTTCCACAAACGTCTAACTGCTGCAACAGACAAAAACAAACTATGCCACTGACTGACTCTCTCTGTCTCGGGCACACACACACACACACACACACACACACACACACACACACACACACACACACACACACACACACACACACACACACACACACACACACTCACAGGATGATGATGAAGAGAAGGAAAACATGGAAGACAGGGAGATAGAGGGAGAGAGTGAATGAATGAGTGAGAATGTGTGAATAATATCTATTACATCGTTAAAATCTATGTTAGAAAGAGCGAATTCGGAGCTTGATTTCACCGAATTTGCAACCGAAGGAAGAAACCTGCAATAATACAAGAAAGAGGGAAAAAAGAGAGAAAAAACTATAAACCTGTCAAGATATTATTTGCCTATAGAACCTCATGACTTAAATGTGCGCCCAATAAAGGTGTTAGACGAGGCAATATTCTTCCATTTATTTTACAATTCTATAGGCCAAACAAGTAGCATTTTATTATTTTCAGGTAGGAAAATGATGATGTGTGTTTGGCTTAGTATCATATTCATAAAATGTACCTAAGCAATGGTATATTTCGAATAGTGCAGCCGTTTGTTATCATACGTATAAAACACACCAAAGCAAAGATATATATATATATATATATATATATATATATATATATATATATATATATATATATTACGGAGATGTACTTACATAGTGAGTGATTTGATTTGAGATCGTGTGCTGGAACGAAAACAATTGCATCGTGGAAGGTGTTTATAAACCATTTAAGAAACACACAAAAACCGTTAGTTTCACTTCAACATTTATATTTAATTTGTCAAAATATTTTCGTCGCTTTCAGACCTTATAAACACCTTCCACGCTTCAACTGTTTATATATATATATATATATATATATATATATATATATATATATATATATATACATATCAATAATGCGGCCATTAGTCAGGTTGACATAGGAAGACATATTTGAAGACATATTTGAGTCTATTAGTAGATTAAA
>NC_043000.1:122242007-122272007 GCF_006345805.1 Octopus sinensis | reverse complement strand
AAATTTTCGAAAAATTTTTGGGGAAAATTTTCGGTGAAAATTTTCGACAAAAATTTTTGAAAAATATTTGGGTAAAATTTTCGAAAAATTTTGGGTAAAATTTTGGGTGAAAATTTTCGAAAACTTTTTGGTGAAAATTTTCAAAACATTTTTGGATAAAGATTTCTGTGAAAATTTTCGAAAAATTTTTGGCGGTCTGTACATTATTGTTACAACTGTATTAAGTTGGATGATTTTTATGCACAGCAGGTTGCAGTAGGAATTTGATTCATTGACAAGTTCTATGCATGCATAGGTATCATGGATATACATGATAACGCCCCCATGGGATCTGCCTTGTCTATCACATCTGAAGATGTTGAATCTATTGATTGTGATTTCGCTGTTGCGGATGTTTTCGTTGCGATGACTTTCAGTAATTCCAATTATTTTGGAGTTGTTTTCTGTTGCTAATTCTTCCAAGAAAGGGACTTTACACTGTTTTGTTTTCGGATAAAGACCCTGGATATTTGCTGTTATTATGCTTGTTGTACCGGATACATCTGCCCTATTGTTGGCAAGACTGTTGTAGTTGCTGGGACTGTGCTGACTGGATATTCGGTCTACTGGGCTGTCTGTATTTGTTGTATGTGCCCTGTAAGTCCAGGTGTCAGCCTTTGTATCAATGTTGCCTGGTTTTGCTGGGTCGTCTGTCTGGAGTACAGCTGTTGTTGTAGTTGGTAGATTATGCCTAAAAAACTGCTTTCATTCATTACTATATCGAATTTCTGCGAGTTTGGGTTTGTTACAGCTGATGTATGCAATTGAGTAGCATGATTTTCATTCACTGTTGAGCCATGACCTGGGTTCCGCATTTTTGGGAAATGGTTTTCATACCCTGCTGAGCCATGACCTGGTTTCCGCATTTTTGGGAAATGGTTTTCATACCCTGCTGAGCTTGGTCCTGGTGGTGTGGGTTCAGTAGTTTTTATGCGAATTGTACCATTCCGGTGCATAAATTTGCAATTCTCACCAAAACATTCTTTTTTTCTCAGCGAATTGCGGCACATCTTTGGGTGAAGGAGTTCACATTCTCGGCCATTTTGGCATCCTTTTTTTCGATCAGTACCGAAGTTGATATATGGTCTGCATGGTTTGGGGTGACTGTACATGCACCCTGTACCTGAAAGACCATGTTTGCACTTGTTGCGCCTGTAATGGATACATACTGGCCTTTCTTCATTTGAGCGTTTGCTCTGGATCTGTTTCTTTTCGTGGGAAGTTTGGTCTTTTTCTGCAGGATCTCCTGTTTCTTGTTTTGTAGATGTTTGCATGTCATTGTCTTCATTCTTGTCATTTACAAGAGGCACTTGGATGGCCTGTGTGTGGCAGGATTTATTTGCCATGTCAGTTTCGCCAATCAATGTCTGTTTAGAACGGCCTGTCTGTGGTAGAGTCCTAGGTTCATTCGTTATTGTGGCCCTTGGTGAACAATAACTGCATAGCCAGTGTAGGCCTAGAATATCTGGAATGGTGTGGTTATTTATCTTTTTTAAGTAGCACGCTTCGTGTATTCCTTGTCCACAGATGAAGCATGCCAAAGCTGGTTTTTGGCCAAATGTAATGCAGTACTGTTTGTCACACATTTTGCAAGTCTCCGGGAGGAAGTTTTCAATCCTTGTTATAATCCTGTTGGTGAGGTTTGGTTTTGTGAGCTCAACTTGGACACCATCATTCAAGAAAGCTGCTGCTTTCTTTAACATCGTAAACTTACAGTTGGTGAAGATATTTTTGTATATTGCTCCACTTTCCTGTTTGATATCATATTTCGACAAGACACTTTTTATATCTTGATTTTGTGTTGATGAGATGATTTTCAATATGATGTCTGTGGCCAGGCAAGTGTTGCTCTCTGAGCTGGCAGTCCGTGGATTTCCGTTACCCGTCATCGTTTATGTGGGCGGTGGATCGTGAATAGCTTGAGATTTAGAATTGTTTGACTTGAATGGAGAGGGGGAAAGGAGCAGTGGTTGATTTTGTACACTGGCTGAGATAGTAGTATAGTAGCAATGGTACTTGAGTTGTTAGTGGAGCTATGGTGGTGGGATATGGAGAAAGTAAGGGTGGTTGGGATGGGTCACTGGCGAGGTAGAATGGAATGTTTGGCTTTGGCCACTAGGAGTAGTAGCAGGAGGAGGGGGAGAGAAGATGAAGAAGGGGAAGTAGCAGTAGAAGATGGAAACAATGATGATGACGATAATGACGGGTCTATTAGTTCTTTTAGCTGCTGATGTGAATGTTGTAGTTGTATCCACTTCAATATATGACCAGTTGCAATATTTAAAGATGTGTTTTTTTTGTTACTGTTGCTGTTGTTGTGAACTATTTATTGTTTTTCAGTGTCTTCGATTCGTTGTTGATCACTTAACCAAGTTGTTTGTGCAACAAAAAAATATAGATAATAACATTAAATGGGCTGTGGTGAGTAAAAAATTTCGGGCTAGTTTATCCACGTGGTTTATCCACGTGGTTACAGGTTTCTCACAGTGAGATATGAAGCAGGGTTATTAAAGAGATGGCCAACTCTTTTAGCAATGAAATTGAAGTTTGGGGCATGTATGTTATCGGTTTGAAAGAAAATGAACCATGAGTTAATGAAAGTATCCACTTCAATGTACGACCAGTTGCGATATTTAAAGATGTGTTTTTTGTTACTGTTGTTGTGAGCTACCTATTGTTTTTCAGTGTCTTCGATTCGTTGTTGGTCACTTAACCAAGTTGTTTGTGCAACAAGAAATATATAGATAATAACAGTAAATATAGGTAATAAATATAGGTAATGGCAAATAAGGATAGAAATATTCAAAATATCAACTTCTGTGGTGTATTGAACAGTAGGAGACAATAGTACTGGTATATGTTATAATTCTGAGATAATGTAAACTATTGTGTGTTTGTTAATAGGAATATTGTGTACTTACGAATAATTATTATTATCGTTTGATTATGTTTTTAAAATTGGTAGTGGAACTAAAACTAATTTTTAAATTGTGTCTATTGAAGAGTTTCCTATAAGTATGGTTAACTGGAAAATGTCTATCTATCAGTGCTAGGAAATATTTACCTATATTGAAGGCCACCTCGGGTGAGTAAGGGGGCGTAAACCAGATGACCTTCCTATTTCTGTTATTCCTTTTCCTTACTGTTGGGCTAGTAATCGGTGTATATTTTATTTTTTCGCTAAAACCACTATCTTTTAAAGCCTTATTATAAACTGGGGCAACGCTATTGAAGATGTCCTTATCAGAGGAGAGGCTAGAAATCCACTTACTAATATTTTTAACTAAATGTTTGAATACTATAGGGGGATGGCATGAACCTACATTAATATAAATTAGTCTATCATTGGGCTTCCTATAAGGCTTATAAATATTCTTATTAAGATCTAAGGAAACGTCTAAGAAATTGACAACCGTCAGGTTAGTATCTATAGTTATACTAAGTCCGAAGTATTTCATTAACTGGATAATATCCTTCCTAAAACAATCTTGTGCTGGTCCATTTGTATTAGCTGTTAAGGCGAGGGCATCATCTTTGTAGATGGCGAAATGTACGTTAGGGAATGTCTTACCTAAGGTATCTAGGAGAAAAAGTCCAATTTGATCGCAGATGCCTGCCCCATCATATGAACCCATGCTCACATCGAAAGCGCCCTCTGTATCGGTGTTTTCACCCACTTTGCGCTCTCACTGAAAAGTAAGGTCTTTCTAGCATGGAAGATTATGTCCTTATCATTGGTACTAATTTCTATGAAGTCGCTAGCGAAGATGAGGGCTTTATCTAGCAGTTCTTTAGAGATAGAGGCATAAAAATCAACAATATCGAATTGTGTAAACCTCGCTTTTTTCTTATTCGTAATAGCTTTAAACCAGTCTACGACTTCTATACTAGTATCGGTCTAAATTTTTGCATTTATTTTATCTAAAATTTCTTTACTAATAATCCCAAGTTCTGACTTGGCTGGGTTGATAAGCCTACATTTAGGGTTGGAAAGGAAGTTTTCTTTGTGATCTTTAATAGTAATAAAGGCCTCTTTTGGGAGGAGGGCTTCTATTTTTTTTATCTAATTTAAGTTTAGCGGCGATGACGCTAGCTTCTTTATTAATTTCGTTATATGTCTGTGCCCTAGCCTTAGTATAATTATTAATGATGCTGTTGTGTAAGAGTTGTGTGTATTTGCTGTTATCTACCAGGTATAAGTTTTTAGTTTTATCCGAAAAAAGGTGCTTTTTTCTTGGAGCTTTTTATATGTTTAATATAGTTTTTCAATTTATGTTGTAAATCGTTAAAAGACTTACGAAATTTTATTTTGCTCATAATTTTCAGCAGGTCCGCTTCGAAAACTTCCAAGCCTTTAATCCTTTAATATATATATGTATATATATATATATATAATATATATATATATATATATATATATATATATATATTATATTATATTATAACATATATACTCACATGATTTATTATTGAGCGTCACGTGGGAGTTTGAGTAACTATTTGTGAAAGCACATTTCGTGTTACTCTAAGGTATGTGTGTGTTTATGTGTGTGTATAGTTGTAATAATGAATTCAAACGTTCCTTAGAGTAACACGAAAAGTGATTTCACAATCAGTTACACATAGTCCCACGTGACACTGAATAATAAATTATGTGAGCATATAGAATATAATATAATTTAAAATTGTATCATATTGTCTTTGGAGCCTCTACAGATAGTACTGTAAAGATTATATTATATTATATTATATTATATTATATACACTCTCATAATTCATTAAACAGTATTATCACAACTAGCAGTCACGTGAAACTGAGTAACAATTTGTATAGATTATTTTCGGCCTTAATAAATAGTGATATTCGAATGCTATTCTTTTCCCCGTACTTTGTATCTATATGCTTAAACACACACACACACATGAATACAGAAGCCCGCACACACGCACACAGACACATATACAGGAATACACACATGCGTAAGAAGCTGTAAACACTTCTGTTTTGAACAATTTTGTGATAAAAAGAAAACCGTGAGAGATGTAACAGACATGGTATGGATTTGGCTAGAGTACCTCCTCTGGGTTACCAGGCGTGTGCTCAAATATATCTAAGAAATAACTTATAGGGATGCGTATCATAAAAATATATTGGAAAGTAAAAGATTGATTCAAAACAATAAACAAGAATTAAACTGTGGCTGTTGTCAGAATTCTAGTGGAAATTTGGAAATACATTTTTTTCATGAGAAACTAAATGTTAGATTTAGACAAATATGTATGCATGTCATTGGATAGAAAAATCGAAACTTAAAATATTGCAAGCCTAAGAAGTTACGACAAGAACACGTGATATTCTCCATTTTCTTAGTGATAAAAAAGAATGCTTTATGTTGGTTAATTCTGTTTTAAAAGATGATGGTTTAGCCAATATACGACAATAAGGTGTTGTTGTTTTTCACTAGTGGTAATTGACTGCTTTTGCTTTGTAGATTCAATGAATGATCTTATAGTCCTATTTGTACAGAAAAAGCTCGGAGTGTTTGGTAATGGTGTTAGAGATTCATTTTGATAGAAAAATGGTAATATTTTGAACAAAAATATAAAGGATAGAAGAGATAAATATTTCTATTATTTTGTTGCAGAAATTTAAAGGATTCCTGATTAGAAATGAAATAGTTTTGGAATAGTTTGAAGAAAAGTTTCGCTATAACAAAGAAAATGTAGGTTAAGAGTTGGGCTGAGTCAGGTGATATAACATTTCTATGTTTTGCAGAAGGTGTAAATAATTGGGGTTTAGAATTTATTTTATCGGAAATTAGTATTGTCGCTCTTCGTACTCTAATGTCTCAATAGATACCTGTTCATTAGAAAATAAGAAAATAATCGTTAATGCTTTTACTAAATTGTTGATACGATATTCACGATTGAGTGAAGTATTATAAATACACAGTACATTGTAATCAGGCTTCTGTAGGGTCGAGAACGAGTGGAAAGTGACAAAGTGAAAACTTTATTTCGTTAATATATTTTTGTATATAGTCAATTTTTTTCATATGTTCGCATTCTTTTATAGAAGTTAGTTGTAGATAGTTTCCAAAATTACAAGTTAATTACAAGCCAAGACTTTCCTTACATATTCTGTCATTAATGCAGAGCCATATTTATCGCTAACACAGTTGTTTGCAAACTAGATTCCTTTTATGGGTTGAAGAAACAATTCATACGTTTCTCGTTGACAGAACGCTAAGTCAACATTATTCTTTGAATATAGATTACTTGGAATATGAGAGAAACTGTGCACTTGACTTAAATTTCAGACAATTTAAAACAAGTGTCAATCTTAAAAATGTGAAGATGTTTGTAATGTAGTTCATGAGACACAGAAATTAAGTCATATTCATTGACGAATTTTGCGACGTGGGTGTTAGAGTAGAATTCTCAAAAATCATTAAAAAAACATAAGAACAGAATTGACATTATTTAAATTAGGAATTGGGAAATATTAAGAAGTGTCTAGAAAGACTTAATCGTCTTTCGGTCTGAATATTTTCCTTTAAAAAAATGCATTTAAATAATATTTGAGGTTTTGTACTCTGCTTTATCTACATATAAATTGAGTTAAAACCCAATGGGAATAATCATCAAGCCATTTTTCTTTTTACAGATTTAGTTTTGCTTGTGGAGTGATAACGTCAATTGCAGACAATATTAAGATTAGAATCGGCCAATCTTTCTAATTTAATAGGAAATTTACCGAAACATCTTCAGAGAGAAAATTACATATAATGATAATGAGAAAGTTTGCACTGTAAGATTGCTGATCTATCAACAAAACTATTCATTGATGAGTCGATAAAAGAATTCTAATAGCTTAGCCAAGCCAACCTTGGAAGAAAACTTCTCCCTGGAGTCCAATGAGAAATGAATATCACTTCAGTCATTGGTAGTAATCAACTTTGTGGCCGTTTATTGATCAAATTCTAACGATGAAAAAATCGAACCCAATCTTATTTATTGGAACGATTCGGTCTACTGAATACTACTTCATCGTAGTGCTGCCATTAAATAGAAACAAGCAACAAAATATAGGTTATCTTTGAGCAGAAACCGGAACTAATACGGCTCAGAGATCAGAGCCAAGCCTGTCTTACTCACGTCCGTGATTTGTTTGAAGTAAGTGTTTTTTTTTTCATATATATTTATATATCGTTTGATATGAAATAACGATATAACGCCATAATAGCATTTAAATGTTCAGTGGTGTGGAATTACGACTGACTACCGAACTGAGAGTGGTAAATAAAAAGGATTTTTGCATTCAGGTGTGAATGCATGTGTCTAACTGTGAACGATAATATAAATTTAAATATGTCGGATGGTAATCGGTAAGATATAAGGTATAGCGCTCACACAGAAATACACACACATGCATAAAAATATAGTCACAAACAAACACACACACACACACGCACACACAGAATACAGAATACCACATATGAACACTGATATCTATAAAAGAATGTATGTGAAAGAAACGAATACATGAATGAGTTCCTATGTGCAATAATTTATATTCATGTGCTAGTGTTGGGAGGTATGTTAATGAAGATTTATCTATATATAAATGCGTATCTTACTCCTGTGACTAATGCTTCTTTTTATTCAACTTTTATTATGATAGGCACTTTGAATTAATAGCGATAAGTACTGTAGCTTATCTTTCAGAAATGTAACGAAGAGGCATTCACACGCTTATACAGAAATATTTAATTACACGCTGGTGTATGATTATGCTTAGAAAGAAAATCACATCTATGTATATGCAAACACAAACCACACACAGACACACACACCACGCTTAAAGATACATACATATACTATATATATATATACAGATATATGCATACATAAATCACATAGTAATATATATATATATATATATGCAGCTATACACACAGAGATACATACTTATACACACACAAACACGCACTCACACACACGCACACACACACAAACACACACACACACAAACACACACACACACACACACACACATATATATATAATATATCATCTACACTAAATGAGGCATATACAAGGACGTCTGTTGATGTGTGTGCATGTGTTTTTGAATTGGATAATTATAGAAGGGAATGAATCTATCGGTTTCATAAATTATGATAATTTCAATGGCCTGAATCATCTGTCTGTATTTTCATTAATGTGGCACCTACTAGATTTTAGATAAGATGTATTATTGATATACCTTCGGGGTGAGGGAAGCCAGAGTCAACTGATTTTGTCTTGTTGCAATATTCAATTAATTTCTCACTATTCATAATATTGTTGATATTTTTAAGTGCATTATTTCTTTGAGGCTGTATGTGTTTTAGATATATGTTAAAGATTTTGTCAGACTGTGTAACGTCCCTATTTACATTGCTCGTTTCCGTGGGAACCAAAGAAGTATGGCTGTGGTTTCGGTGAGAGACATGTAGAATATATCTTTGCCCGATTCAACCCTATGTAGTTTATGATGATATGTTCGGGAGGTATTTTTGAGAAGTGAGTTCTATTGATGATGTAATAGTGTCTGTATGTTATTTGAATTTGTTGTTCGTTTCTCTGTGATAACATTTGACTGAGCAGAGTGTTAGAGACAAGACGACCCATAAGTCCCTTAACACGCGAAAGCAGCATTCAATTAGCCGGATCACTGGAAGTCAATTCCTCTTCTGTGAGTACGCTCTCGCTGATTTTTTTTTTTTTTTGTCAAAGCAACAATTTTGATTTTGCTGATTGTTGTAATATACCATAAAACATGCAATATATTCCAAAACGAAATAAGAGGTTTTTGTCACTATATTTTTCCATATCTCTTTCTCTCTTCCCCACCTCTCTTGGCTTTTATAAGAAAAAATCTCAATTTATATCGTGCTGAAGATAGACAAGCGAATTCGTACTTCCCTCCAAAATCCACCACGTGAGTCACAAAACAGTACTGCCGAAACGAAATTTCGTAGCTTTGTTGTAGGGGAGTAAAAGTAGTCAATACAGATAAAGGGTGAAATATAATTAATTTAATAAAATCAATATATTTCACCTAGTAGTATTTCGGTATGGAAAAGGACCATATTCGGTAAAAATTTATATAATTATAATAATAAGTGTTTTTTGCAACAATTTGCTTAAACCACATACCGAACATATTAGAAATAGTAGTCAAAGGTCTACTATTTCTTTTACTACAAAAATAAATTTATTTGATTTTATTAAATTAATATTTCACCCTTTATCTGTATTGACTACTTTTACTCCCCTACAACAAAACTACGAAACTTCGTTTCGGCAGAACTGTTTTTGTAACTCACGTGGTGGATTTTGGATGGAAGTACGAATATAAATGTGGATATGCTAGTGAACTTCTGTATCTTTCGATGTCGCTTGATCGAGAATATAAGAGGTAAGTTTTTCCTAGCATTTCTAGATTTATGGGAAATATTATGTTGATAAGGAAATGAACTTTACGATTCTAATCCAGAAACGTGCGTCCATAATTAATCTGTAGACTGTGTGGTTTCGTTGTTTTTCTTCTTCTTTTGCCATATGTGAGTTACAAATATTGTTGTTTGTGGAGACTTATTTTTGTACTAGGAGAAATAGTAGTCCTTTGACGGCTATTTCTAATATTTTCGGTATGTGGTTTAAGCAACTTGTTGCAAAAACACTTATTATTATAATTATATAAATTTTTACCGAATATGGTCCTTTTCCATACCGAAATACTACTTCGTGAAATTTATTGATTTTATTAAATTAATTATATTTCACCCTTTATCTGTGTGTATATATATATATATATACGACTGGTTTCTTTCAGTCTCCGTCTATCAAATCCGTTCACAAGGCTTTGGTCGGCCCGAGGCTTTACTAGTAGACACTCACCCAAGTTGCCACGCAGTGGGACTGAACCCGGAACTATGTGGTTGGCAAGCAATCTACTTACCATACAGCCAAGCCTACGCCTATGTTTGTTAATTTATTTTTATACTATCAATAATATGTTTGTCTATGCTGCCTGATGTAGAATATTTCTGCCTTCTAATACTGTTGTATTCGACTCACGATGATAAAACTATGGATTCAATTCCTAGAAGAAGCGTTTCGCTGTGCCCTGAAGTAAGATACTTAATACTGCGTTACACTCCAGTCTATTCGGCTGAAAATGTGTACCAGCCACGTATTAGTATATGTCTCTCTTCCTCCATCTATCACATTCTGGATACGCTACTGTATTATGATTAGGCGATATTGTGTTTTTATCTGCTCGTGAATACATACGTAGGTAAAACTATTTACGAAGTACAGTACATGTTATGAATCCACATCGGATTCTGAGTGTCTGCTCGCTGTACAGTTCTAATAGATGGAATAAAATGAGACGTAGTTTCTGCTCCCATCGTTTTATTATATATATAATCAGATATGCAGCTTAATGCAAAATCAGTTATCACAATAGGAAACATGTCTAGAACTATATACAAAAAAGTGAATAATAATATAAAATGCCACTGTAAGTATATGCATAGATATTATCAAATTGCATGAGAACTGCTTCTACAAACATGTAATAGCAAAGGAGGCTAGGTGAGAAAACTGCGACATCACGCGTGAAATATTCGTTAAGTAAACCTTATCTTGAAAAGGAAATTAAAAATGGAAATATACTTACAGATAATACACTAAACCTTATAGACTAATGCTGAAAATGTACAGTTGATCAGTTGATCATAAGTGGAATAATTTCATTGTTCATACACGTTTCATCTGGAATGATTTAAGATTAATTACAAAAATGATCATATTAGAGTGTGTATGTCCATTGATTATATATCTATCTGTCTATCTATCTATCTATCTATCTATCTATCTATCTATCTATCTATTATCTATCTATCATCTATCTATCTCTCTCTCTCTCTCTCTCTCTCTATATATATATATATATATATATATATATAGATATATATATATATATATATGCATATCTATATGTATGTATATATATATATATATGCATATCTATATGTATGTATATATATATATATATGCATATCTATATGTATGTATATATATATATATACATATATATGCACATACAAACACACACACACAGACACATATATATATATATATCTATATGTAACCTATAGTTACAAAATGATGCTCTTAGCATATTTAGCTTCAAGGATAGGAGCGACTGAGTTATGCTTTACATGCAGCTTAAAAAGCGAACATGTAGGACTTCAAAATTACATCATTTACAACAGACTGCAAAGCAGTAAGTATTGTATAAATTATCGGTTTTCGTTTCAGTCTCTACACTTTGATTTGGATACCTGGTGTTTAGAATTGACAGTTTTACACGATTCTACTCAATTTTGTACATCTCAACTTCGATTTAGGAAACAGTATGAATTTACACAATCTTTGCCAAATATTGTTATCGCTTGAAAACTTCTAAATGATGAATGATGTTAGGTAGATAGTTTTCGTATTTCTCATTTAGGAAAAATCGATCTTCATAAGCAAATCAACAAACTAGCCGACAGTTTCTAATCAGTTAGTAGCGGGTAATTCTTTATCATCTATCACATTCTCTGCCTTGAGCAGAGAAGAGAACATCATCTATTAGGTTTCGCAAATCTTAAGCCAAAAGACAGCGATTGCAATTTCTTATTTCTCTTCATCTAAGAATGTGTGAGTGGCTTTGTGTGTATCTGATGGTGTGTGCATCTGAGAACATGGGTTTCTTCCTAACCTTCAGTGGAGCAAGATGGTGTGGGACCGGTAGGCTGACGCGTCGTGTTAGAATAGTACATATTAATTGAAAACGCATATACATCCACGTATATTATCTACATATACACAGGACACACACACAAACATGCAAACAAATATGTACGCATGAAGAATTTCACCTTTCATTTGTTATATATATATATATATTATATATATATATATTATATATAATATATATGTTATAATATATATATATATATATATATATATATATATATATATATATATATACACATATATATACATATATATGTTATAATATATATATATTACAATATATTATATACAATATGTAAATAGATATATACATATATATATATATATATATAATATATTTATTTTATTTTAAAATAAAATAAATAAAATAAATTAATTTACTCTGCTATGTATTGAGTAGCTTATTTACTGTGGTTAACCCCGACTCAACCCGGGACCTACATATATATATATAATATATATATATTGCAATAATATATCTCTGAACGAGATGTAAACAGTAACTGCTCGACCACGTAAAGTATACTAGCCATCTCAATATGGTTAACCACTAAGGGTGGGTGTTACTGTAGCTCTTAGCCCCAGGAGATCATCGTCTCCAGCTGGCACACTTTCTTTCTATATATATATGTATAATGGAAGGGTAAAATTTATTAATCAAATTAATTAATTGATTAATTAATTAATTAACAATTTTACCAAGTACATCGGTACGTTAAAATAACCTTTATAGGTAAAATTATCCACATAATTATAACTAGGATTCAGCTAACCGCTTCACCACGTACCGAAATTAGAAATAGGAGTTAAAACAAGGAATTCATTGTTTTTCTCTTTGCCTTCGTAAAAAAGCATGTTTACCGTCATGGACAACCTTATAGTAGCAGAAAAGGAATTTTAACTCCTATTTCTAATTTCGGTATGCGGTGAAGCAGTTAGCTGAACCTTAATTATAATTATATATATATATATATATATATATATATATATATATATATATACATATATTTCTTTTTTGTCATATCAAAATATAAAGTGATACTTATAAATAGATTGATAGATAAATTAATTAGAATTATTTGACTCTATGCACATTTACATGACATAAATTATATATTAAATAAATATTGAATAGTTATTCTTAGAATATAAATATAAATATTGAATAGATATTCTTAGAACCCGTGCACATCTAATCCGTAACAAATGGACAGTTATAATTGCATTAAATTTAAAAATCTAAAATTTTTAATTGGCATCTTCTAATTATACTAATAAAAATATAAATGAAATACCTTGATCAATTTATAATTTTATAATTTCACATAATTTCAAATATAATGTTACTTTGCATTATTTAAGTGTATGAACTATATTTGGACTACAGGACAATATAATGGATTTTATACATAATTATTATGGATTACAAGAGAAGACTTACCAAGGAGGCGTATTTGAATTTCATGATTCTCATACTAAAGTGTACTTACCAAAATCAAAATCAGTAATTCTTAATTTTTAATTTATATTTCAAAGAAACACCATCTTCCCATATTACTTCGTAATTAAAAAAAACCTTCCATTCGATAAATTATACAAATTTCACCTTTTATATCTCTGAAGAGCAGAAGAGCTGTATATAAATGTTTATCAATATAGAATTCCATTATAGGGACAGAACTTCTGCGAAACGATCGTACGATGTTTTAAAAACTTAATTAGAAACTTTTAAACTGTCATATTTACTATTATATAGTTATACTTATAGATATTTACATATATTTATATATATATATTTCTATTTTGATATAAGAATTATTTTACACACGTATATATCTTTCTGGGCAATTTTCTAACATTGATTCCTGATATTAATAATTAATTATAATATATATATAATATATATATATATATATTATATATATATATATATATATATATATATGAGTAATTCTGATTTTCTTAATAAAATTTTCATTTGTCTAGCCCGCCTAATTGTGCTGGTGTCCGCTGAATTTTCCTCTACAGAACATTCTTTTCTTTGTAGTTTGATCGTTGATGATCTATTTCTAGCATACGGCCGACTACCTAGTGGTCTTGCCTTTGAATATACACATATAAACACACACCACACACCACACACACACACACACACAACATATATATATTATATATATATAATATATATATATATATATATATATATATATATATAACGATACAATAATTGTTTTGTCAGGAACAAAAAGATTTAATAGGACTGCAATAGAAGTGCTCTATTGGAAGAGACAAAATATCAAACTAAAATCATTGAACAAGCAAATACAAAGTCAACCGCATGTCATTTCATAATTCGAACATTTAATTATAGAATAAACATATAATCCGCAAGATGGAACAAAATTCATATTTACAGCACGTAATAATAATAATATAATATTAATATGGTATGGTGCAAGAAAAATTCTTGTTAAAACTTAAATTAATATCTAGCGTATTTCAAAGAGAATACATTTATAAGGACGTAGAAAGTAAAATATAATATAAGTAACATATAAAAATATATAAATATAGGCATATAAAAATATATAAAACATATATAAATATATATACATATGGGAGCATATAAAAATATAACATATATATATATATATATATCGTGTAAATAAAGTAAAATAATGTTCCTCGTTTAGAAATCTTAATCGGTAAAATAAGCCTTATATATAAGAAGGAAATCATGTTTACTTATCCCTATGGCCATTTCAGGGGTGTATTATGTTTAAAGCACTAGGGTGCATTTCGATAATACCTCCTTCGTCAGGGGAAAAAACATATATATAACGCAAAGATAGCCATCACGCACCAGGCCCGTACGGTGTCCTTTGGGTTATCCGTGTATGAATACCAAAGTGGGAAAGCAAACAACACCGTACGGGCCTGGTGCGTGATGGCTATCTTTGCGTTTATATATATGTTTTTTCCCCTGACGAAGGAGGTATTATCGAAATGCACCCTAGTGCTTTAAACATAATACACCCCTGAAATGGCCATAGGGATAAGTAAACATGATTTCCTTCTTATATATAAGGCTTATTTTACCGATTAAGATTTCTAAACGAGGAACATTATTTTACTTTATTTACACGATATATATATATATATATATGTTATATTTTTATATGCTCCCATATGTATATATATTTATATATGTTTTATATATTTTTATATGCCTATATTTATATATTTTTATATGTTACTTATATTATATTTTACTTTCTACGTCCTTATAAATGTATTCTCTTTGAATCGCTAGAATATTAATTCTAAGTTTTAACAAGAATTTTTCTTGCACCATACCATATTAATATTATATTATTATTATTACGTGCTGTAAATATGAATTTTGTTCCATCTTGCGGATTATATGTTTATTCTATAATTAAATGTTCGAATTATGAAATGACATGCGGTTGACTTTGTATTTGCTTGTTCAATGATTTTAGTTTGATATATATATATATATATATATATATATATATATATATATATATATATATATATATTATATATATATATGCATGTATGCATTTATATAAGTAGTAAGTGTGCGTTTGTGAGTTTACTTCTCAATGTACATTGTATATAAAATGTGGTACCGCTGAGGGATTCTTTAGTTGGACTTTCACAACAAAAGTCTAGTAATCTTTTAGGCTTATATTAATCTTGTTGAGGCGTTAGCTTTAACTTGTCATGCCGAAAAATATTTTTCCCTTATATTTCATTCTATTTCAAAGCAATTACTTTTCGTTTTATGTTTTACTTTCTTCATTCATTGGACTGCGGCCATGATGGGATAACATTTTGTAAAAAAAATTACTGGAACACATCTATCCTAGTACTTAATTATTCAAGTGACTTCCTGATTCTATGAGTTCTGGTGACGAACCGGTACGTTAAGGGGGATAAACAATCTAGGACTGCTGAACAAACACCGGACCATATAGACTCCCACATATTTATAAGATGTGCTTCCACGCAGTTTCCGTAGTCCATTTACCATATCTATTCACAAACTCATTGGTGCATACACCCCCCATATATATATATATATATATATATATATATATATACATACCTGTAACTATTACCTCAATGTATTTTGACAGATGATATAACAAGTTCTCCACTTTAGCAAACTTAATTTCTCACACAGACAGAAATTCACGATTTTGGCATTGGCTGTTTTATTTCGTCTTACAATTTAAACTATTGGAGGTCACTTTTACTTCTCCACTGCTTTAGTCGGCCCGAGGCTATAGTAGAAGACACTTTCCCAAGGTGCCGCGCAGTGGGACTGAACCTGGAACCATGTGCTTATCAACTAAGCAAACTGTGAGGTACTTCTAACCATATGATCTTCTGTTCCGCACATACGACGGGGCAAAGAGTTGCTTTGCCTGTGTTCTTTTCGGGGATCACTAGGCTCTTTACATCCAAACAGAATACTCTCGCATATGTTAGTTTTGGTAACTCGTGTATATATCTCGCACTTAGTGGGCCACAAGCTAACAACGAGTCAAATTACAAAATCTCCCGTGTATCAGTCTATCCAGTGCAGAAAGAACTGGTCTACACATGCACAGCATCCTGGATTAGCTTGTCTTCTTGATTCTGTATCGATTTTGAAAGCTAAACAGGCACTTTCATAAAACTAGATCCTTTTATCTGTTTTTTTAAAAGTCAATTTTGTCTCTCATTTGCAAAGCAGAGTGAAGTGACTTGGTTATAACTTTTGGACAACGAAGCATTTATTTTGATCACGTATTCCTGTCATAACATTGTTTTCATTGATGGTCGAAATTAAAAATTTCCGTATTGCCTTCCACAGAAACCAAATAGTCATTATCCTTGGTCTCTAAGTTAGAATTTTAGCTGAGAAGTATTTGGCTTGGACCACACGAGATAATGCTATTGTTCTTTTTCTTCCAATGCCATATTTTGTAATATGTAAATTAATGTATTCACGTGTTAAAATTACGTTATTTGTTCCAGCTCTTTAATAATGTTAATAGTTCTTTCTAATATCGTCACGCGCTAAAAGATTTGATGGGAAGCTTTCGTTGATTAATTCAATCCACCGCTGAAATGGCACTTTGTTTCATGAAGCCCAAACATGAATTGAAAAGTTCAGGAAAGTGGGATTGGAACCCAAAATGTAACGAACCATAACAAACAACGCAAGGCAATTTGCAAACGATATTGCTAAAGGTGCTGAAGATCAAGAGGCTTCAACAAATTTCAGAAAGCGAAGAGACGAAATATAAAAAAGGCGTAGGAATGGCTGTGTAAAAGGCAGCTTCCTTAAAACCACATGGTTCCGGGTTCAGTCCCACTGCGTGGCAACTTAGGTTAGTGTCTTCTACTATAGCCTCGGGACAACCAAAGCCTTGTGAGTGGATTTGGTAGACGGAAACTGAAAGAAGCTTGTCATATATATGTATATATATGTATGTGTGTCTGTGTGTGTTTGTGTGTCTGTGTTTGTCCCCCCAACATCGCTTGACAACCGATGCTGGTGTGTTTGCTTCCCCGGACCTTAGCGGTTCGGCAAAAGAGACCAATCGAATAAGTACTAGGCTTACAAAGAATAAGCTCTGGAGTCAATCTGCTCGACTAAAGGCGGTGCTCCAGTATAGTCGCAGTTAAATGACTGAAACAAGTAAAGAGTATTGCATCAAATAAACCAATGACGGTACATCATGAAACACAAGTAAGGAATCCCAAAAATATGAAGTGAAAGTAAATTACAAAATTTGATTTACTCGTATGAAATGAAGTAACAAAACATGAAATATCCAAGCACAAGAACCCCTAACAATCAACAAAACAGGAGCCAGACAAACAGAAAAAAAGAAAAGCAATATACTCTTTTACTCTTTTGCTTGTTTCAGTTATTTGCCTGCGGCCATGCTGGAGCACCGCCTTAAGTCGAGCAAATCGACCCCAGGACTTATTCTTTGTAAGCCTAGTACTTATTCTATCGGCCTCTTTTGCCGAACCGCTAAGTTACGGCGACGTAAACACACCAGCATCGGTTGTCAAGCGATGTTGGGGGGACAAACACAGCCACACAAACATATACATACCACACACACACATATATATATATATATATGCGACAAGCTTCTTTCAGTTTCCGTCTACCAAATCCACTCACAAAGCTTTGGTCGACCCGAGGCTATAGTAGAAGACACTTGCCCACGGTGCCACGTAGTAGGACTGAACCCGGAACCATGTGGTTGGTAAACAAGCTACTTACCACACAGCCACTCAAAAATACTGAATTATAAATGTAGAAATAATGAGTTTGATAATTTAAAAGTAAGTACAATGCAATAACTACGAACAATAGAGATCATTCATATGGACTGTTATAGCAGCCTCATAAGAATAAGAGACAAATGTTCTGTAGCAGCAAATCTTTACGGAAAATTTGGTGATAAAGACTTTTAGAACCAACTTCTATAACACTATATAATATAAGAATATTCAGCTACAGCCAATGTAATTACATGGAAAGTAAGTTTGGTTTAAGATATATTCCAAAAGGAATATCAAAACCAAAGCAAATGATATGGAAATCGAATGTACGAAAATGGATAGGAAAAAAGAGAAAAATATATTTCAATACTTATCGAAATCTGTAAAGACACGATACAGTTGAGAAAAGAAAGTGTCAGATAAATAGTTCAGGAATGTAGAATAGCAAAGAACAATCTGAAATCAAAGAACACCTGGAACAAGGGTTCATCACTAGATCGCAAATAATGCATAGAAAACAGCAGAGAATGTTGGTAAAAAATAAACAAATAGTTGACCCCAACCCCAAACCATTTCATCGAGGTAAAGCTAAAAAAAAATCGATGCAGCACAAACAGAAATAGGAATGGAGGAATTTAGGAAAGTTTATGAGAGAAACACAATATACACGATTGTTCAAAATAAATAAGGAGTACAACATCATAACAACATGGAAGAACATGCAAAAACAAAAAACAAATATTTGCCCAGGTTCCGTAAGCAAGTGAGGGACGTCAGAACATATGGTTTCAAAATTGAAGTCAAAGTATTTAGAAATGACGCGTAATGTGTCAGGAGCGATATTTTGTGACATAATGTTGGCGCTCGATATTCCATCAGAATGTCTAGCTAGATTTAAACTGAAAACCGTACAAACCACAGGCCCATAACCCAACTTCTTACAATCTACAGAGACTTAAAGGCAGTAATATCTTAGGGAGTAAATAATAACACTCGTGTTTGAGATGAGCAGAATGGATGAGATAACAAAATGGCTGTAAAGATCGCTTCCTTGTGTACAGAATCTGCTGTAAATTATGTAGAGCAAACCAGAAGAGTTTGAACAAAGGTAGTGTTGACTAAGTCCTTTACCGTATTTCTCGCGTGAGTGTTGTAGATAAACATCGCAAAGTGATCTAGCACAAGTAAAACTAAATTACATAAAAAATAAGTAAACGAGTATACAAAATAGCATGATTCAATTTCATGCAATTGTGCAGATTAAACAGAAGAATATATTATAATACATAACCAATGTTCACTAGGAGAGGAATAATCCAAGGGGAAGTATTGTCTCTACGGCATTAATTATCTGGTGCTGATATTTTTCTGCGACATATTAATCAACCCTGTATTCAGATATAAATACTATGCTAAGACAAACATGTTGTGCGTATGGAAGCTACAGGTGAACAATATCTAGGAATATTTACGCAGAGAATATATGAATTTGCCAAAACAGAGAAACGGCCCATGTCAACTTTGGCCATGGAAAATTAAGAACTCTAATACGTTAAATACAGAGGATGAGGTACGAAAACTGCACTAAGCAAAAACATGCAAAAACTTAGGAAAGAATGAACTAGGCATGCAAAAAGGAAAACGATAAGAAATTAGTACTATAATTCTATTATCAGAAAATTTCGAACAGATTTAAATGAAATGTGTCAACATTCTTTCAGTAATGTATTTGGCACAGACAAAGATTTGAGCTGTGAGAAGACCGCATTTATTGATCACCATCTTTTGTCTTTTAGAAATATCTATGGGTTTGTCGGTTACAACACTTCTTTGTACACCAGCTAGAATCAAGAAGCAACGTTAGAGTGGGAGCTGTCCTCGTATGAACCTCCTTACCAACAGGGGAGAATCTCTTAATCGGAGAAAAAGAACATACTTCAAAGATCGACAATCAATTTCTTTGTCTCCTCGTGCATCGTATGAAAAAAAGGTGAGATAGTGCACCACTAATGCCAGTCATTGCCGTCAACCCTTTCAAAGACACTACCTCAGCCTGCTTTCTACTAGTTTCCCGAATCGTGACCATTGTATTTCATCTACTAGTGGAATTTGAACACAAAACATAGAAAAGTGCGGAAGAAATACCGCAAAGTATTTTGTCCAGCATTCAAATGATTCTGCCAATCCACGCGGTCATAATTACATATGGGTATGGTGATGTGCAGTTCGTTACCTGCTCAAAATGTGAAATAAAAATCATGGCAGTGAATTAATTGAATCGTTGTCATATGCTACTCAACGTCCGTTACAAATGCCCCCACATCATACATGTTGTCGCGTGATCGATACTGCAAACGAATGCCCATATATATATCTTTCATCAAAAAGCTTTCAACCACCTAGAAAATGCTAAATGAGCTGCTTCGAGCCTATTGGTGCATGAGGCCGAAACTTATAATTTTTAAAGCTTTTGGGAGACTAAAAGTACTTCACTCTCCTCTTTGATCGAAACGATAGTCCATCGCAGTGTTAACCGCAGATGCCGCTCGTACTCGTTTTCAACTGCAGGGACCAGAGCACAACCTGCAATACCATCCAGAAATCAAATTCAACCCCGCACTAACTATCGTAAATACAAGACTCACTAGGCAACCCTCCTTCATTGAGCATTACTAAAATACATTTGCTGATGAAATTAGAAACCGAAGTTTGAATTAATGTCAACAGTATATTTGAATAATACCCGACAAAGAAATTAATTTGGTGCTAGTAATGTTTATGGTGGTGTTAGAAATGAGTATGATAATAGTATTTATGTTACCTCTCAACTTAATATCATTGTATTTAACGAAGTATCTACTACTACCGGAAATTTAAATAGTCAGCAATATCTTATTTCATTTGTGCTAACTATTCCTGCACCTGCTTATACATCTGCTAAATTGGTCATATTCTGTAGGAATGAACGAGAAGATGACGACACATGTATAAAAAGATCTACCGAAGAGGCAAAAGTGAATTCTATGTATAAATTGCTATATTCTAGTAAAATACATCTGAAAGAACAATGTACATTAAGACGCTATTACAATGAACGGAGATAAATAATAGACCAACGACACTTTCAATAGCAAATGATAAAATTCAGTTAACTATCTCCTATACACTTGCATTCTCACAACAATAGGTTATTTGCTGCATCATTATAAAACGTTTAGGCAATATATGCACACACACACACACACACACATACACATATATATATATATATATATATATATATACATATACATACACACACGCACACACACGCACACACACGCACACACACACAGACACACACACACGCACATATATATATATATATATATATATATATTATGTAATAATATGCGATGTCTTTGGTATCCAGAAAACCCAAAAGGTAAGTAAGGCTATGTGAGTGCTACGGAAGGACAGCTGTTAGATTCGCAGTTGAATAATAATATGAGTGAGGAGTTTATTGCGGGTTACGTGTGAGCATGCATATGTTAAATTAAATGATATAATAAAGCCAAGGCAGTGTGATATTTCTATGACATTTATAACGATAAAGGTAGTCTTACGGCTGTTTCAGGGATATGAATGATATCCCATCATCAGAGGCGATATGAGAGAATTTCAATAGAAGGAAATAGTAGAGTGCACTCTATAAAAAGTTATTTTGAAAGAGAGAGATACAGGAAGTATAAAGGGAAATACGAGAATAAAATTATATGCTGGATGTTACAGTTGCTGTTCCATTATCCAAGGAATATGCTGCGTAGAATGGGTAAAGAGGCTTCCTGTCCGTGGTATGTGAATACAGTGTGTTGAGGATTATCATCACTGATATAGTCCAGATCAGCCATATCAGGTTGATAAAAACGGAGCAGTACTGTTTCTGCGGTTTCTCACTCATGGTTTCAGTTTTACCTAGGAGATTGCCATTTTCAATTTGAGGGCCAACATTGGAGAGAGTGACCTTGTGTTTTCCGTAAAAGAGAACACTTTTGGGGTTGAGTTTGATTTTCTCAAAGATCCATTTCTCCTCAGCTATTCTTTGGTTATTGATGATAGACTTCATGCCTTGTTGGGGGTTTATATTTTTTTTATTCGAGCAAGGTGATGGCCGTCGAAATTATGCGTGACTTTTGGCAGTATTTTAGTTTATTAATTTTTTTTCTAATAATCGTTTTTCTGTTTGGGGGAATTGACAGTATCTACAAAGATCTGCCAAGATATTTTGATGCTGGTGGAGGTGTGTGCATGTGTGAAAGACCAGATCATGTGATAGATCGTTTATGATTGCGTCCCAGTCGGCATCATAGACATTTGATACCAGGAATATCATTTGAAGAGAGATCACTAAGCTTAGCTGTCGGCCGGTGGAATCTCAGTTTACAGAGAACCATGTCATGGTCTGAAAGAAGGGGTTTTTCCACTGCAATATTGTGTATTGTGTTAGTGTTGTTACTAAGCACAGTGTCTAAAATGTTCTGATATCTTGTTGGTGCAAGGTCAAGTTGGGACAAGAAAAACTCATTCTAACTACTGAGCTAAGCGCCTTCACAAGTTTAAAGTGCAAACACATATTACTGTGCTCATAAATATATTAATTTACAGATAAACCTATGTATGACACTTAAATGTAGCGCAAACATAAACAAAAACAATTCTACGTCAATTTACGAGACTGAAAACAACCCCACAAACCTAGAGACATATAAATCGTCTGCACACCGTATACAAAACGTATTAGTAATAAAACCTCAGGCAATTTAATTGGCAACTGAGATAGAAAAAACAAAACCTAACCAAATACAAACCATTCTCAGACGAAGAGGAATTATGCTTGAAAGGCTGATATTGTTGAGAAGACAACTTACTGATTAAGAAAGGCTTAAACACAGACTGCTAAAAGAGAAAGAGGATGGTCAGTATTATATACTCTAACTATACGGAAACATTTAACTGGTCCAATCCCTAGAGGAAGTGGAATGTTCACTGAAAGCTTCTTCACTTTTCTCCTTTCCTGGCGAGAGCAAATAGAGTTAAACTAATATACTAGGCAAGCCGAATGTTAAATCCACTCTTCGTATATGGTCCACCTCCCATTCCATACTATAAATAAAATCAACTGCCGACGCTGCTACATATAGTACGCAGATTCAATAGATTATGAAGATGGATGTATTTTTAGAAGCAAGAAAAGTAATTAAAAAAAAACCCTAACTGATCCGTTTGCTAAACAATGGAAGATCAGAAAATTATAACAAACCGAGATTAGCAAATGTCTTGGTATTAATAATATATAGAGATGAAAGAAAAAAGAAGCTTAGAAAAGAATACTATAGAATCATTAGACTAAAAGTTAAATCAGACCTAAATAGCAAAAGGAAAGCAATAATATTTGGATATTTTAGACAATTTAGTAATCATTTTATTTCGTTTTTGGATTTGGTTGCCAAGATTATTTATATGAGTTCGTGTGTCTATTCTGTTGTGTCTGGGGAGAGTCATTTTCTTTTTGCGCCTTATAACGTAACACATTCACAGGTGAAATTTCCACTTATTTCTTATTTTTATTTTCCTAAAATTTTCGTTGCATCTTGCAAACTTTTCATGAGACTTGACTCTGTCCGTTATTAAACTGCGTTCCTTTTTTTTTGTTTGTGCGCATGTGTGTGTAGGTCAGTGTGTGGATGTCCGTGTGTGTGAGTGTGTGGCTATGCATGCATGCACGTATGTATGCGTGTATGTATATATATATATATATGTGTGCATGCATATGTATATATGTATGTATTTGTGTGCATCTGTATGTATGTATCCTGCATATTCATGTGCTTGAATGTCCGTGTTTTTGTATTTTCTATGTATGTGTGTGTGTGAGCGTGTGTTTTGTCATAATATTTTCAAATGGAAACAAATTGTATAAGCAAGATTACAAAAGAAAACAAGAAAATCAAAAACTAAATTTAAAATTTAACAAATGGAATCCGCCAAAGAAAGATTATATTACACACACGTGGAAAGATATAAGGGACTTTTGAAAGTACAAAATTATTGTGAACTATCATCTAGTATGATAATATAAAACAACCCGTAGTTTATAAGGTAAAACTAATATATATTTCTTTAATACCCACAAGGTGCTAAACATAGAGGAGACAAACAAGAATAGACAAAGGGATTAAGTCGATTACATCAACCCAGTGCGAAACTGGTACTTAATTTATCGACCCCAAGAGGATGAAAGGCAAAGTCGACCTCGGCGGAATTTGAACTCAGAAGGTAGCGGCAGACGAAATACCTATTTCTTTACTACCCACAAGGAGCTAAACACAGAGAGGGCAAACAAGGACAGACAAACGGATTAAGTCGAATATATCGACCCCTGTGCGTAATTGGTACTTATTTAATTGACCCCGAAAGGATGAACGGCAAAGTCGACCTCGGCGGAATTTGAACTCAGAACGTAACGGCAGACGAAATACCGCTAAGCATTTCACCCGACGCGCTAAGGTTTCTGCCAGCTCGCCGCCTCTTATAAGGTAAAACTAATATAAATAACTACAAAATATGAACAAAAATTGAAAAAAGATTTGCTGCAGAATTTCATGCAAGAGATAAGTATGAAAGGCCTGAAATCAAAATGATTGTTACATAATGTCTTGGGAATATTTTACCGCTCAAGAACACAAAGTTGCCAATATATATAAAAAGACTAAGAAAAGAGGTTGTAAATCGGAAAATATGTTCTGTGAAGGGAATGATAACTAAGGTCGAATGATCTTTTATTGAGGAACAAGATCGGAAGATCCCTACTGGAAAATAACAATAAATTTAATGAAGCAGAAAACAGAACATTTCATCAGAACATATGGATGCTCTGAATAAACGATCGATCCAATTGTTTCTGACCTTCGCTTTATAAAGTAGAATCAATGTTTTGGCAGATGTAGAGATTTCAAGTATTAGAAATTATGTTAGCGTTTTAAAATCATAGAAAAAGATGGTTGTAATATACATTGCAGATATTAGCACAGAATAAAACAGTAACCACACTGCGAAAATATTCGTAGATATGAAGATGAAAGTAAATCGTTCAGGCGGTATCCTTCAGGTGTATCAATTCTCATACATGAACATGTATCTCTAAATTAAATGGAAAGGCGATCAAAGTATGAAGATAAGGAAACAGAGAAAACAAAATTGCAGCGAAAAGAAACAAGCAATCTCTAAGATAATAGGCGCTTCAGGAACATCTTAGAAAACATTCAGGTAAATACAAAAACAAGTAGGAACACCTGATTTTTAGAGACACAACATTAGAAAAATTGTACTACTTGACACCATACATATATTGCAATATGTAGGTTACATAAAATAGGATCACTTTAACAAAAAAACAAGGAATTATGACTGTAGAATATTACAGTGGAGAGAAATTACTAAGATGGACCCATGCCGATAAGGGTCGCTTCAGAAAGTGAATCAGTACTCTCCTTCATTTCCAACAATGTTATTCCTTGTGAAAGACGCCCGTCGTATATATTTATATATATATACATGTATGTATGTGTATGTGTTTGTGTGTCTGTGTTTGTCCCCCCAACATCGCTTGACAACCGATGCTGGTGGGTTTACGTCCCTGTAACTTAGCGGTTCTGCAAAAGAGACCGATAGAATAAGTACTAGACTTACAAAGAATAAGTCCTGGGGTCGAGTTGCTCGACTAAAGGCGGTGCTCCAGTATGGCC
This sequence comes from Octopus sinensis, assembly GCF_006345805.1. Lineage (NCBI taxonomy): Eukaryota > Metazoa > Mollusca > Cephalopoda > Octopoda > Octopodidae > Octopus > Octopus sinensis. The sequence goes on along the minus strand of NC_043000.1, from coordinate 122,246,001 downwards.
GCATTCAAATGAGTGAAACAAGTAAAAGAGATAAAAGAGAAATAAGATATATATATGTATATATAATGTATGTATATATATATATATATATATATATATATATATATATATATATATATATATATATATATATATATATATAATGGATTCCCCTCGTCGTGAACGGCAAATAAATTTTCAGTAAAATAAAACGCTAATGATATTGTATGAACGAGAATGAATTACTTGTGGCCTGCTGGTGCCTTGCAAGCATTTTGGCAAATGGAAGAATTTGAGAACTCAATTTGCTCGAGTGCTTGTGAATTATTTGCTGTATGTTTTCTTGAATGGGCAGCAATGCCTGCTTTTTTTAATGCCAGAAAACCACAATGGCATGTGGTTCGTAAGCAAGCTACTTACCACTTTCCACTTAGCGTTTTGCCAGCGTACCTTCATGCTTACACAAAATTGGACCCGATATATATACATACATATATAGTTGGCGTAAATCTAATAGCAAATCCATTACTTCTGTTTCGTTTATCATAATATCATGCTTGATCTTTCTTTTTCTTTTTCTTTTATTTGTTTATTTGCTTCAATTATTTCACTGCGGCCATGCTGGAGCACCGCCTTTAGTCGAGCAAATAGACCCCAGGACTTATTCTTTGTAAGCCTAGTACTTATTCTATCGCTCTCTTTTGCCGAACCGCTAAGTTATGGGAACGTAAACACACCAACAGCGGTCGTTGGCGGACAAACACAGACACACAAACATATACATACACACAAATACACACATACACACACACACACACACACACACACACACACACACACGCACACACATATATATATATATACGACAGTCTTCTTTCAGTTTTCGTCTACCAAATCCACTCACAAGGCTTTGGTCAGCCCGAGGCTATAGTATAAGTTACTTGCCCGAGGTGTCACGCAGTGGGACTGAACCCGGAACCATGTGGTTCGTAAGCAAGCTACTTACCACACAGCCACTCCTACGCCTAATGAAATCATTTTGTGAATTTAAAGTCAATCGAATGTTCGTCATATTTAGCTGTATGGGGTAAAAGGAAAGAACACGCGGATGTCGTACTTTTCTTTTAATACATAAGAAACACCTTTCGCTGTTTCCTGTTTGAGGAATTAATGTAACACTTGCTTTATATGAATTTTGTAAGAAATATTTCCTTTATGTATCTCTATTTCTAAACAACTTTCAAAATATGTACCACAATGAAAAATTATATTACCAAAACGTTCGTTTCAGCATCGCTATAATGTTTTAATTCAAAATATTAGCATATAGATAAAATTGTTTCTAATATAATATTTATAAATTTGCTATTTCAATTTGAGAGCTAAATTCTAGTTTTAAATATTCTTTATTCATCTGAGTATATTTGTATTGCATTTTAAGTTTTTCTTTAAAATTCATTGTTTTTCTTAATGCGAAAACATACGAAGGGTATTATTTACGATTTTTTTTTTCCGTGAGAATAAGACATTTTTATTGTTACAATTTAAATTTTAATCTTTTATTAATTTCAAGTTAGAAGCAATGAAAAGTTTACTTATTAAAAAAAATCAGAAAAACGGGTTTGCTTAAGGTTTATTTTCAATATTAAGAAGATGCAAAGCAAAGGAGTTTTGATTTTTCTGGTCCTTACTTTATAAATAATTTGTGAGTGATGTTTCCACATCCGTTACGTTGTGCGAGTGTACGTATATATATATATATATATATATATAATATATATATATATATACATATATATAAACATATACACGCACTCATACACACACAGTCATATATATAAACACACACACATACACACACATATATACGTGATAATTTTATTAAGCATTGGACTTTTCATGTGGAATATTACGAAGTTTGCTAAAATATATTAATTTCATTACAATATAGTTATTTATGGTATTTGCCTTTTGATAATAACCCATTTTATACGTAATTTATGTTCTCATTTTCGTAAAGTAGAAATGTGATAACACCGAGCTTCTACCTCTTTGTAAGGTAATAATGATTATAAATTTGGCGTAGGTGTATAGCTCTGCTTAACATTATTGGAATGAATTCCGAGAGAGCACCACTTAAGTTGAAGTAGGCCTTCACAGTTCTTTGTAGTTGGACAAATATAAGGTGGAGAGCCCATAATTCGTAGGAGACTTTGTTTCACTGTGTCAAAGGCTTCCAGTACTTCTATGAATCTTTGGTAGTTCCTCATATTTTCACATTTACTGCGAAGGTCTGATACAAACGATTATAACTTCTGTGCCTCTACCAGATTTAATTCTTCATTGAGAATCTAGGACAAATCTGAAGCGTAAGTAACTAATCCGGCAGATTCAAGAAATCTCTGGAAAAATATATTCACAATTATGTTATGAATAAATCATGAGTAAAGAAAATATGATGAAAGTTACTCCTGTTTGATATAGAAGCTTTTCGACTTAGTCATATTACTCATTTCTACAATAATATGCTCCTGCTTTACATCTTGTACAGAATCCTCATCTATAACAGAATGCAAAGACAAAATACCCTGCACTCTACTTCAATATACTTCTGTATCATTGATAAATATAGATCTATCTCTGGAAAAGAGCGAAGCAAAGTATTTTCGGATGCTTACCATACTATGTCTTGACTATATATATATATTATATATATATATATATATATATATTATATATATATATATATATGTGTGTGTGTGTAGGTATATATATGTATATATATATATATATATATATATATACATATATACATGCACACACACACATACACACACACAAACACACACATATATATATATATATATGACTATATATATGTGCATGGACATTTCGAAATATGCGTGTGTTGTTCATGCGCACAGTTCATTTACAAATATTAATGACGGAAACTATAGGCTATTATAGATATTTCGATTTAAATCTTCGAATATAATTCCAGCTTTATTCTTTAATAGTTTTCTGCGATTGAACTGCGACCGTTGCTGGTTCAGCGCGTTCAATAAATATTAGCTGATTACAAAAACTCCGGTAATCATTTCAATCTATTATGTATGTTATCGAATTCCGTTTGTCTACAAATGTTCTGGACGTACGAAGACAAAATTCCTAATGATTTAATCGGGTAGAGTTCCATGCATGCGCATACATGCCTACACACTCATATGATTCTATTGCACACATCGTCAATTCATTTCATTATGCATATATATAATAGATTGATACATGCGTGTGTGTTTGTGCGTGTGTGTGTGAAGTATAAAAGATTCTAATAATACAAAACGTAACGATTTCTCTGGAACTCAGTATGATGAATAAACATTCCGAAATATGCATTTGAAAAGGCAATTCATACTATATGCAGGTAATCCTAACTTAGGTTACTTGGTCGCAATTTCCATAGAATACAGATCAAGATTTCCTAATATAAGAAAGAAAATCTTATTCAAATTTCGAAATGGAATGATACGTACATACATGCATAAATACAGATAAACAGACAGAGAGACATATACACACGTACACGCAGACACAAAAATATATGGATATGTGTACATATATGCATACGCATATTTATAGCTGTGTTTTCGTGTATTTATACATACATGTATGCAGTGGCGGACTGGCCAGCTTTCCAGCTTGTCCGATGGCATGCAGACTCCTGTGTCATCAGAATCCATATATTAGGACTCATGTTATTGTCTAAGGGGACTATCTCCTCAGGTTTGAGAATATTTTATTCACTCCAGGAAGAATGCATTATTTCAGCCTGGCTGTATTTGTAGACAATTGAAAAGAATAATTTTAACTAAAAAGAAAAATAAACTAAATGATAGTATTGTAGTGAGTCTCCTTAGTCTCCCGGCAACCAATATTTTTAGACCCTGTCCGCCACTGCATGTATGTATCTATTTAAAGCTCAATAAGAACACAGTAAAGGAAAACGCGATAAGGT
>NC_043000.1:122232007-122237007 GCF_006345805.1 Octopus sinensis | reverse complement strand
TATAATAGAAGACACTTGCCCAAGGTGCCACGCAGTAGGTCTGAACACGGAGACATGTGGTTGGTAAGCAAACTACTTATCACACAGCCACTCCTACGCCTATGAATGAAAGCGATTATGTATCCTTCATTTAAAGATGAAAGGAGTGTTATCGACGTAAATGAAAGTATGTGTATTAGTATTAAAATTACATCTAGGTAACCTGTATTTTGTCAAGCATTTATTTCCGAGCGGGCGCTCATATTTCTTTATATAATTTAATTAACTCTGGGATGAGAATACAGTGGTTACATAGCTTATACCATTATGCGGTACTCAGCCATAATCAGTAGCACAGTTATATTGCGTTAGCCATCCATCAACACTTACATTATCATCATTTGGTAATGCAGTTATTATAAACATCGCATGGTCTCCTAAGTGTTCCAAAATGATTATATTCGTTATCATTATCATTAATATTACCACAATTATAGTTCTTGCCATAACAATAGTGTTGCTGCAGTTATTACTTTGTGAATTGTTACACATATGATGGTTATTCCTTATAGATTTGCGATACTTAATATTATTGTTAACACAACTACCTGCATTATCCGTATAATTATTGTAGTCTTTATCACTATTATTATTCCCATTATTATTTCTCATGTTATTATTTTTGTTATCATTCTTACCATTAAAATGTTCCGGTGATAAGAGGATGTATGTGAAAAAATAAAAAAAAATAAACAACTATGACGATTTGTAGTGGGAAATACGAAGGTTGTGTTCAATGAAGAGAGTAGACGTGAGCATTTTATGTCGATAAACAGGCACGTTCTTTCTGTTTAGCACAACAATGTTCGGTTTCCGAACGTCTTCCCAGGTGATCATACTGAATCATTGCATTCCACAGGATTTTGCAATTCTTATACCCCATTATCCTTCTAGAGTTTGCATTTACCTCGTCTTTCCTCTTTGTAAGCCGTGCTTTTCACAGGCTGCCAATGTATAATTCTTGTCACATTGTCATGGCTTCGTTTGTAATCGCGTTGTACCAAATTCGGGCATTCACTAACGATGTGCCATACCGTTTCACCCTTCACACTACACATTCTACATTTGTCATTGTCGGTAGTGTTTTCATTATTATTATTATCATTATTATTATTATTATTATTATTATTATTATTATCATTATTATTATTATAGTACATTTATTGTTTTTTTTTACTTCTGCTTTTATCAGTACTACTAGTTTTCCTCTGTTGCATCGGTTTCTATTATTTATCTTACAATTTTACCAGTAGTTCCATCAAAATATGATTATGAGCATTATCGTTGCTAACAGCAACAACAACAGCAATGATAATAATAATAATAATAATAATAATAATAATAATAATAATGATAATAATAATAACAACAACAACGATGATGCTGGATCATAGATATAGCATGCCCAGCTGAAAACAAGTTATGCGATAAGGAAGAAAGAAATGTTGAGAGATATGACAGGTTAACTTGGGAATTTAAGCAGTTGTGGTCGATGGAAAAGGTAGCAGTAGTACCAATAATTGTCGGAGCCCTGGCAACAGTTCGCAAAAATCTCAAGAAGTAGGAGGAACAAATAGGGGCTACAATAAGAGTGGAGCACTTGCAGGAAACAGTACCTGCTTGGAAACGCTCGAATACTCTCGAAAAATAAGAGGTGTTACCTTAGTTCACTGGTACTGCACAGCTGACACTGTAGTACATCTCCAGCGTTAGAAGCCGTGCAAAGGCAATAATAATAATAATAATAATAATAATAATAATAATAATAATAATAATAGACTCCTGCTTACCGATAGATATTGCAGTCCCTTGACAAAATATTGTTCAAAAAAAGAAGTGGATAAATTGTCAAATTACAAAGAACTCGAAATTGAAGTATTCAAGATATAGAGCATGAGGGTGAAAACAAGATATGTAATAAGTGGTGCACTGTGCATTATAAAAGATATGAACAAAAACTTCGAGGGTACACCTCGATCCTCAAGACTACACACCATATATAAAAAAACTCTGCTAGGAACAGCCCGCATACTACGCAAGATTCTGTCTATTCAATAATACAACCTAAACAAAACAATCTTCAAATACAAGACACTCTATGCAGCAAATATCCAATGAAATAAACTACAACCAGAAAGTTATATAACCAACGCATTACACACGGAGCACACAATACAGACGTAAATAAAACAAAAGACTTCACCACGCCTAAATAAAACGCAATATAATACTGGGAAGAATTTGTACACTCAATTAAAAAAAAGAAAAGAAAGAACAAACAATGCTGTACGCACACCAGCACAAAGGAATGTAGCATGTGTTGCAGTAGAAATTTGCCTGAATCTACCAAATGTTGAACAACAGCAACAACAACAATAACAACGACAATAATAATAATAACAATAATAACTATAATAATTATAATAATATTTTTAGTATTATCATTAATATTCTTGATAAGGCCGTTAGTAGAATTATGTTTAGAAATACTAATACTATGACTGATTACTCCGTTTTTGTTAAGAGGGCCGCCAGATCTAGACATATAAGTAAATTCACCTTGTAACCAGGTCTATTGAGTGTTTCATTATTATAGTACCGAGAATGCTGACTAAATGAATTTTCATTAGCTAATAAATGGCAAATTATAGTAGATACCCTTTTATTATAGAATTTATTATGCCGCTAGAATAACAGGGATTAAGGTTCAAGGTGACATGCAGTAAGTTAGTTATTTTAAGATTATTTTCCACCTTAATACCTCGTCCATTCTTGCTGAAACATGTAACATACATATATATATACACATGTGTTTGTGGTATATATATATATATATATATATATATATATATATACACACACCTGTATCAGTGCATGATGTGTATGTATGTATTTATGTATGTACGTATGTATGTATGTATGTATGTATGTATGTATGTATGTATGTATATATGTATGTATGTATGTATGTATGTATGTATGTGTGTTTGTGTGTTTCCGTGGATGTATGTGATTATGATTGAGCTGAAGTGAATTATAACATCGATGTCCAGCTAAAATAAGAAAATATCAATTAAAGATCTTTGATATCAATACTTAACAGAATGGTTTGTTAGTAACGTTAGTGATGGAGGAAATAAACCCGAATTATGTTAAATTAACTTTGCAGTTGCTACACTCGAAATACATTTATTTAGCTTTCGTTATACAATTTTCCGCTCTCTCTGATGACCACATAATATGATTCATATTATAGGAGTAGGAATGAAGCAAGCTTTCATATAATATCTACTACCGCTTATGGGTCTATGTACTATATTCATCTTTGATGAACTGGATCAGAGTGTGAAACATCAAAGAACTTCAATTTAAAATACTCATGCAACATGGAAGGCAGTAAAATTCAGTGTTAGGCGTCATCATTTCAATAATTACACAAAGCTTGATTATTAGAAATGGTCACATGATACTCTGTCGAAAACCGGTAACTCTTTCGATGCTCGTCTCATAATTGTTCACTTCCCTTTGCTCTTCTAGTTAGCATCTTCGTAATTCTATTTCCGCTTCTCATAAAATAAACAGAGTTTTGTACTAAGTCAATACGAAACTAATTTCTGCCAATCGGTCTGTTCCCAAATTATTCCTTTTCGGACCACTTGGTTCAAATGCTTCAGAGATTGAATTAGCTGTTCGCTTACATGGTGATAATGAACAAAATCACAGTAATGTTTACTAAAGATTGTCCAAAACTCTTACTTCTGTGCACCAATTTCGAATTAGTCGCCCTGTAAAAATATCAGCCTAACATCTCTGGTGAGTTGCGTAATACCTTTTTAAAAATAAAGAGATGCGTTGGAAAGTGTAGTCCTAGATAATCTATTGGGTTGTTCGGAAAGTTCGTGCCGATTTTAAAAGGAAAGAAAAAGGTCAATAAATACTTATAGGAACATAAACCTTCTTCCACGAAAAAATACCTTATACTGTGCTCTAAATGGAGGTGTAGTCTAATCCTATTTTATGAACTCAACCATGTTCTAAAATATGTCGAAAAGTAAGCTACTATAAATCGGCACGTACTTTCCGGACAACCCAATTATACGATAAATAGACAGATGTGTCACATCTTTTGACAAAATTGTTGTCCGATATTCGAGAAGCCTGCAACAGCAGCAACGATTATTAACATTTTGGTTCGCTCTGTTGGATGATTATTACTGTTAGATTTATCTCCATAGAAAGAACTGAAAAAGAAATTGTGTGATATTTATCAATTTGGATACCTAAGAGAACAGAAGCAGACAGTTCGACTACGACAACGTGCGGTAGCTTGGGAAGAGGACATTCAAATTAGCAAAGATACTTGACTCAAAGATAAACAAACCAAAATGATTTTAATTATATCTGAATTATATTTGAGACAGAAGGTTGTCTACAGAGAGTTTGATACATTTTTAGATGCACTGTAGTATTTAGTTTAAGTTGTAATATTTTAATACTGTCTTACTGTGTTCGACATGAACTATATATACTTAGCATTGAATGAAAGATCAGGAAGGCATTGTGGAAAATGTCATTCGGCATTATTTCAAACGTGAGTTGAAGTTGTATCCGAGTAGTAAAAGAGAGCAACATTAATAAACTGCGCGTGGATTATACACCTAAACTGACGTCCATTGTTACTATACAAAGTTATGAATCTAGATTTTAGATATCAGGTGCGCATCAGTATTTAAGTAACTACTACGGCTGTGAGATGGCAGAATCGTTAGCACGCCGAACAAAATACTGAGTAGCAGCTCGTCCATCTTTACATTTTGAGTTCAAATTCTGGCTTAGTCGAGTTTGCATTTCATCCTTTTGGGTTCGATGAAATAAGTACTAGTTGAACAATGCGGTCGATGTTATCACCTTACACCATCCTTGAAATTCCTGGCCTTGTCCCAAAATTTGAACCCAATATT
>NC_043000.1:122222007-122224507 GCF_006345805.1 Octopus sinensis | reverse complement strand
TTGTGCTTATATGTGTATGCGTGTGTGCTTTGTTGAAAATATGTTTATTCATGAGGTGGCATATTTCTGCCGGAGTTCGTCTTTTCCTACGTAACCTTCAAACACCGGTATTGAACAGGAGAAATGTTCAGTTCATTCTACATGTTTAAGACTACATACATACATACATGCAGGCATGCATGCATGCATGCATGCATACATGCATACATGCATGCATATATACATACATACATACATACATACATACATACATACATACATACATACATATATATATTCATACATACATATATACATTCATACATACATACATATATACATACATACATACATACATATATATATATATATATATATATATATATATATATATATATTATATACATACCTATCCACACGTATGTGTATTGGTGTGTATAATTCCTTCCAACGCTCAACCTTATAAGTTAACCCCGATCAAATTTCCTCCAATAAACATGGAGCCATTATAACCGCAACAAATACATACATTGGACTGTTTAGATTAAAATATGTAAATAATTTTTCATTTAGCCCTTGTCAATTACTAAATTCGCCTGTCTCACAATTTGTCAGGACACTAGTCTGTGTTGAATTGTGTTATTATCAGAACTGAATTCTAATTTCAATTCATCCTGTTTCCTTTATTCATCTTTATATCATAGACCTAATACTTCTACGTAGTATCCTCCTACTTCTATTTCTTTACTACCCATAAGGGGCCAAACATAGAGGGGACAAACAAGGACAGACAAATGGATTATATCGGCCTCAGTGCATAACTGGTACTTATTTAATCGACCTCGAAAGGATGAAAGGCAAAGTCGACCTCGGCAGAATTTGAACTCAGAACGTAGCGGCAGACGAAATTCTGCTAAGCATTTCGCCCGGCGTGCAAACGATTCTGCCAGCTCGACGCCTTGTATCCTCCTATTGTCCTGAGCTGAAATTTACTGCCGTGCTATACGTGATAGATCATTAGCAATGATTTACTTCCCTTGCTTTGTCCGCTTTTAACAACTCACCCAACAAAACATTATTGTTAACTTATCAACATGTTTATATTAAACAGTTATTTTAATCATTCTTTACTGACCCAGCTTCACTATTTTCTTATCCCCTCTCAATTTGTTTTATTTTTGTGTACACTTTTCTTCCTATTACCCTGGCCCCTATGTACATATTCCGGTAGCCTTGCAAAGTTGCAGGTAACTACCATGGCGTGATATTTTGAGCTCTTTCACCTTCAAACATAATTTTTATCTAAATATGAGTCTATGTAGTGATCAGATCACCTGCCTACTGCATATTCAAAGGTACTTTCCACACTCCTGCACACACCAAAAATAATAAAAAACTGAAGACCCGCCAAAAGTAGGTACCCCTATTTAGCTAAAGTCTTGTTCAGTGTTTGGTCAACGTTAAACTAACTCTGGCATAAAGTGGACACTTTAAATGACAGAGACAAGCAAATCTGGTAGCATCGAAAACAAATCCATCGTCTTGAGGACACCACTTTACATTTTTCACATAAATCAAACATGAAGGAATATCGCTATTGCTTCACATGTATCTACAGTGTAGAAGCGCAATCGCACAACCACTGCTGGCGATTCATGACAGGTTTCACCAGCATTTAATTTAAAATGATCTGCCAAGCAAATAGATAGTGTACAGAAATATATATGTCTTTCCATATAAAAACGCAATTGTTTAATAATGTAATATTTTGAAATAGTACATTAAGTTGAGGTGTGAAGTTTTCAAAGTGTAATGCATTAAGATTTTGCAAATACTGTTTAAATTAAAGGTAAACAGCTACAAATGATAAATGCGTGAATTAAGGAAATATTATTACAGATAATACGCAGGGGGTGCTATTATATGTTAGCAGTGCAGTAATATAAATTTCTATTTGAAGCTTCTAGTAAAGACAAATCAGGCACACTACTGAGCAGAGTAATAGCTTGCTCTGAATAGCATATATTAAACTATTAGTCCTCTGTTAGTAGATTTTTCAGTTTGGCAATGATTTTAATTTTATAGTGTCCTTATTGTATTTTAGGTTTGCAAAGTTATTTAAAAAACATGCATGGTATGAAATATTAGCTTAAATCACATTGTGCTAAATCGAATTTACACATGATACAGTCATTAATGTGCTGATGTGTAAGGAATCAGTCATAAAATAAATACCAGTGAGGCCATCCGGATAATTTTCCAGACGTTCGTTATCTAAGAATTAATCATCTCATATATGGAGGCGCAATGGCCCAGTGGTTAGGGCAGCGAACTCGCAGCCGGACGATTGCGGTTTCGATTCCCAGACCGGGCGTTGTGTGTGTGTATTGGATGAAAACACCTAAAGCTCCACGGCAGGGGGTGGTGGTGACCTCTGTTGTACTCTTTCGCCCCAACTTTCTCTCACTCTCTCTTCTTGTTTCTTGAGCAACGCTGCGATGGATTGTCGTCCATCCAGCTG
>NC_043000.1:122202007-122217007 GCF_006345805.1 Octopus sinensis | reverse complement strand
TTACATATAACGGACAATTGACACGTTAAATCTGAAAAACATAGTTATACTTGTTATTTTATCTTCCAATTGTTTGCTGTATCTTGTTTATTCCCAAGTATATATAACTAAATACATACTTCCCAAACATACTATGTTATGACAAAACACTTTCTCATTTCATAAGACAAGTTCTAGTTAGTGTTTGTTAAAACATACTGTTCGATAATCAGTGATGCTTTTGTTTTTATCCGAACAATTTTCATCGATGATCCAGCATCAACCTATGAGAAAATTTTTCAGCGCAAAATATAACCCTTCAGAACTGAGTGTTATGTAAGAGAATACGAATTATGTAAGGCGAATAAACGTTCGTAGGAGAACTATTGGATGTGTGTATGCACCGACCGTATGGGAGGTCATCACGTTTCGGACAACACAAAATGAGTACATTTACTGAATACTGTGATTATAAGATGCAAGAATTTTACTTCAGATATTGTGCGGTTTCTTATTAATAAATTCATACCTCGTGCTGTTATGAAGTAAAACCAAGTGAGATATATATATGTGTAATTGATTTAATTTGTCTCCTAAACGAAGGAGAAATAGTATGCATTATTAAGAAGAAAATGGTACCATGTAATTTACTAGTTGCACTTCGCCTTTCATAAATCTAAGAATATCAATTCATTTTTACTTTTATTCTATTATTCTTTTACTCGTTTCAGTCAATTGACTACGGCCATGCTGGGGCACCGTCTTTAGACGAACAAGTCGAGCTCAGGACTTATTCTTTGTAAGCATAGTGCTTATTCTATCGGTCTCTTTTGCCGAACTACTACGTTATGGGAAATTAGATGTTTGATGTCGTATTGTTGACTAATGGTTGTGAAGTTCACTTCACAATATTAAGATTTTCGGCTCGATCCCAAAACATGACAACTTATCCAAGTAACACAGACAATAACCCCGGTTCAACGCAAGCTCTGTGAGTCAAACTGAGCGGACGGAAGTTGTGCAGAAGCCCATCCTGTGGATTGTAACTGTAATTCAAACGTTCAGCCTTATCGTGGACTCTGTTACACTAGATCTGCTCGAGATTTACGTTATGATTACACGACACAGTGGAAGATCCAGTCACATGCTGATGCGCTAAGTAGGTCGTTCAGTTCATCGAACAGCTGAATACGAATCGTTGAAACCAGCTCAGATCCATACACTTCAACTTTGGTCAGGTATTGATTGTTATCAATAATTATCAGAGTCAAGAAAAGTGACAAGCTCGATATTTTGATAAAATCATCGGGCAGAAATTATTTAGGGATTCAGTTTTCAAGGAAGCTAAAAAACTGGGGCTGATGTGACGATTGAATTAGTACTATCACAAAGTCTGCTTTGGTCCTACAAGTTAACTAGACTAAAGCTTTCTAGGTTTCCGTAGTATTTATACTATTCATAGTACGAGGTTGCCTTTCCTCGAAATGGATGTCAGTCCCTCGCTGGGCCAAAACTTCCATGTTTTGTTCGTAGATACATGTGTGGCACCTGGGGCAAGTGTCTTCTACTATAGCCTCGGGCCGACCAAAGATTTGTGAGTGGATTTGTTAGACGGAAACTGAAAGAAGCCTCTCGTAAATATGTATATATATATATATATATATATGTGTGTGTGTGTGTGTGTGTGTGTGTGTGTATGCATTTCTGTATATGTTTGTGTGTCTGTGTTTGTCTCCCCAACATCGCTTGACAACCAAAGGTGGTGTGTTTACGTCCCCGTAACTTAGCGGTTCGGCGAAACAGACTGATAGAACAAGTACTAGGCTTACGAAGACTAAGTCCTGGGATCGATTTGCTCGACTAAAGGCGGTGTTCCAGTATGGCCGCAGACAAATGACTAAAACAAGTAAAAGAGTAAAGAGTAAAAAGAGAATAACTTTGGGATTAAACACATTTCGTAGTAATATATTCAAAATGTCTTACATACAACAGAAGGCAGCAAGAGTAGCATAAAAATAAAGATTTTTCTAAGTTAATCTGAGTGCGTAACTAAGTCATAGCAGGTATATAAACATAGTGCTACGGCATGAATGAAAAAAATCACATGATGAAGCATATATTATGTATCAATACAGACATATACTTTTCAGCACGTGATATTTCAATCTAATGATCGTATACATGAATAACGCTGCAGAAACCTTATAAGACCTGTCTCCATAACAACACTATAAACAGTATTTCTTCTTTTCTTGATTGCTTCTGGTTGAGTTGTTCCTATTTCATTCATTCATTTTTCACAATAGATGAAGTTTGCTTACTTGTTTGGCAACTGTGCGCAATTGTTTCCGACAGATACGGAACACTGTCGTGTCATCACTGTTTTGTCCAATCAGTAAAAAGCCACAGATCCACAAAGACGGACTCACACACCTGCATAAAAAGACACAAGGGGAATGAGATGAAATAAGAGGTTTTGATATGCTAGCTGTGTTTGTTGTTTCTGTCTTCATTATCAAATAAAATTGGACAGAGGAATCGATGATAAACTAATAGAGACTTTTCAGTTAAGCAATTAAGTCAAGTTAAGCGCAACTAAGCGAGTGTTGGCCATCGATCCTAGATAGCCGATAAAATAATATGGAGTTATTGTATCCGGAAGGAAATTAGCTAAGGTGTTTTTTATGACCTGAAGAAATGGGATTCCTTTTTAAGGACAGAAATTTTAAATCCACTTCCTATTAATTCAACTTTGAATTTCAATGACTTTGATTATCACTTTAAAGTTGATACTTTCATATTTTAAACAGTGCGAATGAACCCGGGACCATGTGGTTGTAAGCAAGCTTCTTACCATACAGCCACGCATTATTAAAAAGAAAATGTTACCATGTAATTTACAAGCTGCACTCCGCTTTTCATAAATCCAAGACTATCAACTCACTATTACTTTTATTCTATTATTCTTTTACACGTTTGAGTCAATTGACTGCGGCCATGCTGGGGCATCGTCTTTAGACAAACAACGCGAGCACAGGACTTATTCTTTGTAAGCATAGTGCTTGTTATATCGGTCTCGTAAACGAACTGCTAGGCTACGGGAACGTAAGCACACTAACATCTTCACCTTTCTAACAAATTCAATAATTAAACTGCACAAATATGCGTTCAGAATACCTCTTATGTTACTTTACAGGTAGAATATTCGAAGACACACACACACACATGCATATACGTTATACAAGCGCTCCAATATATCTATAGACAATATATGTATGCACGTAAGTGTGTGAGTGTGTACATGTGTGTTTATGCGTGTGTTTGCGAGAGTGTGTGCATTTGTGTATGAGTGAGTGTGTGTCGTATCGTTAAGGATAAATTCAGCAGGAGTGGCTGTGTGGTAAGTAGCTTGCTTACGAACCTCAAGGTTCCGGGTTCAGTCCCACTGCGTGGCACCTTGGCCAAGTGTCTTCTACTATAGCCTCGGGCCGACCAAAGCCTTGTGAGTGGATTTGGTAGACGGAAATTGAAAGAAGCCCGTCGCATATATATATATAATATATATATATATATATATATAGATATAGATATATATACATATATATATATATATATATATATATATATAATATATATATATATATATACAAATATATAAATAAATGTGTGTGTGAGTGTATGTTTGTGTATCTGTGTTTGCCCCCCCCCCAACATCGCTTGACAACCGATGCTGATGTGTTTACGTCCCCGTAACTTAGTGGTTCGGCAAAAGAGTCCGATAGAATAAGTACTAGGCTTACAAAGAATAAGCCCTGAGGGCGATTTAGTCGACAAAATGCGGTGGTCCAGCATGGCTGCAGTGAAATGACTGAGACAAGTAAAAGAGTAAAAGAGTATTTTGAAAGCCCATCAAAAGTGTTTGACCTTCGTTCATATTATATACGAAGACAAAACAAAAGCCACACTAATCTGAATACGATACACCTCCCTGGCCTTCAATCTGATGTCTTATATAAAAGCACTAAATTACTGGAAAGAAAAGCAAATGCTAATACATATTTAAAGGACTGTAGTCGATTTATTGGTTGTAAGAGCATGTGTATAACTCATCTATAGTAAAGTCAGTAGGATGGTTACTTTTACTTCAGGTGAATGAGTTTGAATGGAATGTAAAACTAGGTAAATGAATGTACATACGAAATGACAAACAGCTTATTGAAAGTTATTTTATCTTATCTATGTAATTAGTGCAAATTTATTGAATAGAATATATTATTAGGAGTGATATTACTTAATCTACATAGTTCTTGTCTATGTGTTGTCAGTATTGGCATGAAATCTAAATTTCCAGGTTTTAAAGGTAAAAAAATAACAAATCATTACAACTGAATTTAAATGAATTAAATACACTTTGCTTCGTTTTAGATATAAGTACAATGTCACATTTTGCAATGTAAGTATTACCTATGATTTTCGGTGAGTGGAGTGGGAGATTTTTGATCATGTTATGTCAGAAATATCCAAACTCTATTTCTAAAATATATTTGTAAATAATTCCCGAGTCTATATTAGTAATTGGAGGCATACGGCCTAGTGGTTAAAGCAGCGGATTCGCCGTCGAGCGATCGCGGGTTCGAATCTCAGACCGGGTAATGTGTGTATTTATGCGCAAACCAAATATAGAAAGACCAATATCGCAGTCCCAAACAGCAAAATAAATAAGCAATGAGTAAATAATACAGTTAAAACAATGAAAACAAAAACCATGAAGCTTGAGGAAATATATGAAAAAGAAAATAGAAAACATAAGAAAATATAATTAATATACACTAACATAACACTAGTGGAGGCACGTGGCCTTGTGGTTAGAGCAGCGGGATCGCGGGTTCGAATCTCAGACCGGGCGATGTGTGTGTTTATGAGCAAAACACCTAAGTTCCACAACTTTCTCTCACTCTTTCCTCCTGCATCTTGCAGTTCACCTGCGACGGACTTGCGTCCCGTCCAGGTGGGAAACCTATATCCCAAGGAAACCGGGAAACCGGCCCTATGTTCCACAAAGCGCAAAATGGATTAAACAACAACTATATTAGTAAGGATATTAAGATACTATAGGCGGGTACGGTGGTGAGCTGGCAAAATCGTTAGCCACTGGGCCAAGTGTTTTGTAGCATTTCGTCCGTCTTTACGTTCTGAATCAAATTCCACCTAGGTCGGCTTTGATTTTCATACTTCCGGAGTCGATAAAAGAAGTACCAGTTGAGTACTGGGGTCGATGTAATCGACTTATTCCCCCCGCTCCGAATTTGCTGGCCTTATGCCAAAGCTTGAACACAATATACTAAAGACTGTGACCCAGCTGAATCAGCACGGCGAACAACAAGCTTAGCAGCTTTCCCCCTGGTTCTTTACGTTTTGCTTTCAAATAACACTGAGCTCAATTTCGCTTTTATCCTTTCGATAAAATAAGTACCACTTGAGCACTGGGGTCGATAAAATAAACACCGCTCGTGCAATTGGGTCGATAAGATAAGCACCACTCAAGCACTGGTGTCGATCTAGATAACTAGACCCTCACGCATTATTAAAGGCTCAGTGACAGTAGAAAAACGAAGTAATATGCCAATATTATTTCTTACACATATACTGTTAGGTAAACATAATGCCATACGTTGAATTAGCAAACTAATTTCAAATTGTTTTTTTTTCTTAATTCTGACGGTAGATCTACAAAGACGGGTTACAATGCTTGCTTGAAGAAGACGATATTCTGATTTCCGTTTATTACAAGAATAGTGTGTATGTTACGTAGATTAATATTCTTATTAGCAGAAACAACGAAATATGTGTAGTCGTGTTCTAGACATATCGGGCAAACGATGAATATTCTACATTACTGCTCATCCTTTTGTTTTATATAAGGACATTTTGGATTACGTAGTTCATTGCCCCACAAAATGCAACATGGCTTCGTCTTTCATTATTTAGTAACACAAGCAGCGCTACCTTTGAGGCAAATATCAAAAATCACTTCTGATATGTCATATTCAAATAGAACCACAATTTCTAATATACTTTACCCTCTCTGCTTTTATTTCATTTTGTGATTTCATAAATTATATATTAATTAAACACTTTTGCTGTGGAAGTATGTGCGATTATTTGTGAAATAACAGCAAAGTAATAGTAACACACGAGAGTGAATGTAATTAAACAAAAAATATAGAAACACTCGGTACTATTAAGTAGAGAAGTACACTGTTATTTTCTAATATTAATGTGTGTATGTATATCTGTGTGTGTGTGTGTGAGAGAGAGAGAGAGAGAGAGAGAGAGAGAGAGAGAGTGTATTATCACTCAAGTTTTGCATCTTCACATCCGGAGCTGAAAATTGGAAGTTGACGATTTATCACTATTTAAAACATCATGAGAGACATTGAGAAATATTAGACTTAAATTTTTGACGTAACAGAATCCTTATACTGTTCCATCTACTGATAAAGAAAGACTCTTATTAGGCTGCTTTTAATATTTACTACTGTTATTTTTTGTTTGCTTCATTATACAAGTAGTATATTTCCGAAGAAGAGATTACTCTTTATTATGTTCATTTAATTTTATTAATAAGATAATGTCCTCATTTATTAAAAAAAAGGTATTCTGTAGAATAGATTAATTTTCTTGAACACACTTGTTCGTAAAAATATTATTTGTAAATCCTTTTATAATTAATTTTACGTATCAATAAGAACTTAACACTCTCTATATAATTTCACAAAGAATTTATGTACCGAGTATTAAGAGCCTGGTGACTGAAACGTATGAGATGAAAATGTCCAATCAGAATCGCAATGAAACGCTTGAATGGAAGTTGAACTGCCAATTTATAATTTGCCTACTCAGCAATTAACAGCTACAATTATCATTACCGTAACTAGGGTACTTACCTATTCTAAAACCATTATATGATACACGAATTAGATTACTAAAGTGGCGTTTGTTGATATAAATATCGTTGGTTGTTTAGGAAATATAAACATTGAATAATTTTCGTGTATAAATATTTGCTTTCATGGTCAAAATATCTAAGACGTAAAGAGTAGCTCAACTCGGTAAATGTTGCACATTAAATCGAGTGATAAACGGAACTAATTATTCAAACATTTAAAAGCAATTATTCAAACAACTTTTTTCAACAGGTGTCCTGAAATGGGAAATCATTCTTATTGACACTTGAACCGCAGTGAGACAGGTTGTGACGTGCAAGACTTTTGGAAGGGATTTAGTGGCAGAAATAAGATCTAATCATTTTTTTTCTTTACTGTAAATGATGAAAAAAAAAAACACATACAGACTTAGTGTTTGCCAGATATTCATTACTCTTCTTTTATCTTTTTCTTTTTCCGTGGAGAATAAATATAACCGACTATGAAGGAGAGGGTAGAGGTATGAAGAAAATAATCGAAGTTAGTAATAAAGGCAACACAATCAAAATGTTGAAAAACCAGATCTATTTATAACACATGGTCAACAACAGGTCAGTGGTTTCAGACCAATTATAGAAGCTGGCATCTGAAGCTATTTAAAACTAAAACTAGACACAGATTAATTTTCTATTGCTTTACCTTCATACTTGATCTCTGTTTTTTCCATTCTGTATTTTTTTTTCATCAGATTCAATATAACGTAATAATAATGAATTCTAAAACTGGAACAAGAACATAAATTTTGAGGAAACGTTGCAGTCGATAAAATCGATCACAGATACTTATTTTATCGACCTTGAGAGATAAAAATACAGTTTATGATTAAGCACTGTGAGATTTCAAGGCAGAACATAAAGTGACAACTGATAACTTTCATCTTCTTTGCTATCTACAATCTTAATAGAATAATGATGATTCTTGACTTATACACATGCGTTCACTTTTGTGACAAGTGAATATGCGTTCAGATAGAACTACATTGGAATAATTACATTTTATAGTAAAGCTGGGTAAGATTTGAATTCCCGAAGCAATGTAGCTAAAGGCAGGAAGCCAATATTCTGTCGCTTTGCTGATAATGATATTTTACCATGCATCTAAAAGTGGCACCAAGCAGAATCGTTAGCACGTCAGGCAAAATGCTTAGCAGAAATTAGTTCGTTTTTACGTTCTGAGTTTAAATTCGTCCGAGGTCGACTTTGTCTTTCAGCCTTTCAGGATCGATAAAATAAGTATCAGTTGAGAACTGAAGTCGATGTAACTGATTTACTCCCTTTCTCGAAATGACTGGCCTTGTGACAAAATTTAAAACCAATATTAGCTCCCAACAGAATGCCTAGCGGCATTTGTTTCGGCTTTATGTTCTGAGGTTAAATCCCGCTGAAGTCGATTTTGCATTTCATCGTTCGAAAACAGTAAAATAAGTAACAGTTCAGAACCACGTAGAGCTGTTATAAAATGTTTGCCTCCTTGGCACTAGCAGAATTATTAGCAAAGTATTGAAGAGATCAAATAGCATGGTATTAGTAAACCTGCTAATCGTGCACGAGTCTATTAGTTACAACAAAACCTGGGTTAAGATAATAACAATAATAATAATAATAATAATAATAATAATAATAATAATAATAATAACAATAATAATAATAACAATAATAACAATAACAATAATAACAATAATAATAACAATAATAATAATAATAACAATAATAACAATAATAACAATAATAACAATAAAAATAATACTAATAATAATAATAACAATAATAACAATAACAATAATAATAACAAAAACAATAGTAATAATAATAATAATAATGATGATGATGATAATAATGCAGTACCAGACAGTTGGTCTCATGGCTTCTGATCTTAACTGATTGGAAGTGCCATCATGTAAATTGTTTTGTCTTCGTATAAAAGGTTAAAAATAGAGAAAGAAAATTCACAGCGAAAATGCTCTTCACACTATGTGTGATGTACTATTTAAGGTAATCTTTTGAGCTTCCTACTTGGATGGTAAGGCAGGGATCATTCCAAGTGCTCCTACAATCACAGGTGTTGTAACTCTCTTTCGATTTCGATTAACAAGTGTTTGTATTTTCTGAGCTCATCAAATTCTTTTGCCGTGATATTGCGGTAAGAGAGAATGCTCATGTCAATCAATAAACAGGCATTATTGCTTTGGTCTTCTTCTTCTTCTTCTTCTTCTTTTTCTTATTCTTCTTCTTCCTCTCTTCTTCTCTTTTTCTTCTTCTTCTTCTTTTCTTCTTCTTCTTCTTCTTCTTCTTCTTCTTCTTCTTCTTCTTCTTCTTCTTCTTCTTCTTCTTCTTCTTATTATTATTATTATTATTATTACCATAACGCCTTTCATCGTTTCGGAGTCGATTAAATATGTACCAGTTGCGCAATGGGGATCGATGTAATCGACGTAGCCCCTGCCTGTAAATTTCAGGCCTTGTGTCTATAATAAAAAGGATTATTATTATTATTATTATTATTATTATTATTATTATTATTATCATAACCGTCTTACACAAATAGAGGATGGGGGTCTAATACGACGATAAAATATAGGCGTAGCAGTGGGTGTGTGGTAAGCAGCTTGCTTACCAGCCACATGGCTCCGGGTTCAGTCCCACTGCGTGGAACCTTGGGCAAGTGTCTTCTACTATAGCCTCGGGCCGACCAAAGCCTTGTGAGTGGATTTGGTAGACGGAAACTGAAAAGAAGCCCATCGTATATATGTATATGTGTATATATATATGTGTGTGTGTGTGTTTGCCCCCCTAACATCGCTTGACAACCGATGCTGGTGTGTTTATGTTCTCGTAACTTAGCGGTTCGGCAAAAGTGACCGATAGAATAAGGTCTAGGCTTAAAAAGAATAAGTCCCGGGTTCGATTTGCTCGATTAAGGACGGTGCTCCAGCATGGCCGCAGTCAAATGGCTGAAACAAGTAAAAGAGTGAAAGAGTAACAAGAGTAGAATTAGATAATTACTGAGAAGCCAGGAAGCTGAAAGAGAATATTGTTATGAAACTTTCATGAAAAATTTCGTATATGCGGAAGCATTACAATGCAAACTAGAACTTAATTAAACTGAAGAAAATTGTTTAGGTAAAGAAAAACTGGCAATACACAGCAAAAAAGAATAAAAAATCCCTGATATTTTTGAATAGGATTCCGAAATAGGCTATTTAAAGCAAAGAAAAAATCTTGCAAGATTCGATTGAGAGGAAATAAACCGAGTTAAAGCGAACAATAGCTGAAAAAAAAGCTCGGGGCTAATATCTGAAACAGAAGCTCCGATTTTAGTTGCACATGATCAAGGCCTAGCCATAAATAATTACGAAAACAATATAATAAAAAAATATGCTAAAATTAAGTGCAGACTATGCAATCAGTATAATGAAACAATGGAACACATCATTTCCAGCTGCTCAGACGTTGCCAACTTTGAATAGAAGATATGAACGAACACGATCAAGTTGACAGCTATGTCTGGGCAATCTGCCGACAAGTCGACGTAAAACACATCGGAAGTAATATAAACATGTACCACGCACAGCACTTGTCAATCCCGTCATAGCGAAATATCACAGAAAGGGTGGTGGAGGGTCGATCAAAATGCAAATATCTGAAACCGAAATAAGCTGGATGTGGAGGATGAGAGCGGGAGCAAGACTAATAATATTTGGAAACTATGTATGATATAAAATAAAATATTACTCTCTTTTACTCTCTTTTACTTGTTTCAGTCATTTGACTGTGGTCATGCTGGAGTACCGCCTTTAGTCGAGCACGTCGACCCCAGAACTTATTCTGTGTGAGCCTAGTACTTATGCTATCAGTCTCTTTTGCCGAACCACTAAGTTAGGGGGATGTAAACACACCAGCATTGGTTGTCGAGCGATGTTGGTGGGGGACAATCACAGAAACACAAACATATACACACGCACATACATACGTATATATATATATATATATATATATATATATGTATATATATATATATATATATATATTATATATATATATATATATGTATATATATATATACGACGTGCTTCTTTCAGTTTCCGTCTACCAAATCCACTCACAAGGCTTTGGTCGACCCGAGGCTGTAGTGGAAGACACGTGCCCAAGGTGCCACGCAGTGAGACTGAACCCAAAACTATGTGGTTGGTAAGCAAGCTACGTACCACACAGCCACTCCTGAACAAAAATAAAACATAAAAACATATACGTGGACCCAAAACATATCATAGATTCAAGTAATCATATGTGTTACAGCACATATTCTACCCAAGAAACTTTTTATTCAATGGCACAACTAAAATAGTACATTCCGGCAACACAATAATGTTACACAATAAAGTAACTCACAAAACACTTTACAAAATCACCTTCAAACACTGTGGCATCTCCACAGAACACATACTGAACAATATCAACAACCAATAAGATTATACATAACATAATTTTACATAATTAATATCACCTAACACAAAGCTTTCATCTCTTAATATGTCATCTATACAATTGACACGTAATAATATGACGGAATCGCACACGTACATGACATAGTCTCTCTCCTAGATTAAAAGGTATAATAATAATAATCAAACTTCAGAGTAAAAAACATAAACACCAAAAGACAAAATAGCGTAATACACGTAGCCACAAAGTAGCGTATAGAAGAAAGCAAAAAAAAAAAAAAAACGTTCGTGAAATAAAATATAACCGTGTACCCACCAAATAAATAGGTGTCTGACGCCTCGGTAAGATTGCTCTGCACTTGATGGTGCAGGACGTGATACCAATAGTGATTGAAGCACTTCGAAATGTCAGTGGCCAACTACAAACGTGGCTGGTATAAAATCAGCACTGCTTGGAACTGCAACTGTTCTCCTCAAGCATCTTGAAGCATGATCAGTAAACAAGTGTCACCTTAGTCTGCTGGTTGTGGACAGCACACTTTTTCCATCATAACCAGCAAAATAAGCTAAGAGTTTTCATCGAAATAACAATAATAATGGTTTCAAATTTAGGCTCAGAGCCAGCATGTTCTGGGGACAGGGTAAGTTGATTACATCGAATTCAGTGTATAACTAGTACTTAATTTATCGACTTCCGAAAGGATGGAAGTAAAATTCGAACTCCACGGAATTTGAACACAGAGAATAAAGACGGACGAAATGCTGCTAAGATCTTTGCCGGGCGTGCTAAAGATTCTGTCAGCTCACCACCTTAGTTGTAGAGGTAGTAATATTAGCAGTAGGAGTAAGAACAATAACAATAGTAGTAATGGCTTTGACATATACCATAATAGTAATGACCAAATGATTTGATAGGTTGATATAGCATTGTATACGAATGGATTTAAATTGTATGCTACTGCTGGTTAGGTATTAGAAACACAGCTGCAGACAGTACACAAATTTGCCATTGGAATTGGAATGTGATTCGGATTATGGAAATGCACTAAAGCAACCTTCAAGAGAATTGATTAAAATCTTTAAAATCGTGTTAGATAAGAAAGCAAGGATAATTTTTCATCGAACATATACTGAGAAATATAACATTCAATGGACTTCTTACAATATATGAGACACAAATGAAAGAAAATATGAAAATAAATATTTCAGAGACATGATTATTACTTAAAACAGACATAGATGACATAAGACGAAACAAGAAAAATGAAGAAATATGCCTTTAAGTATTTTGTCTGTCGTTTCACGCCACCATGTTCGTTTGTGAATAATAATGGAAAACGAAAATTATTATCTAAAACTACGACCCTTCCTCCCCACGTTTCTTTCGCCAAGAATACCAATACATAGTGTTGAATCTATTCGTTTTGAAGAGAAACGAAGAATAACAACAATTGTGAATAACTGAATCTTAATTCGAATTGTGACAACATAATGCTATGTTCAAGTAATGTCAAGAATAGCCATTTTGTCGCCAGTATCTGGAAAAACAAAACTGAAAATATTTGAAATAGCCAAGCAAAAATACGCCGAACTGGATAAGAATCGTAACGCTAAAATCTGAGTGAAACCAAGGCATGTAATAAAACAGAATACAGTAAACAATTGCTCATTAGGCGTTGATGTGAAAGAAACAATTAATTACACCGTCTCTTTGTTAGCCTCAGAATTTATAGTGTACATCAAAGAAAGAACAGCATTGCTGCATTTCTAACATTGTCAGTTATCTCAGCATTATTGAAATTTCAAATGAAGTAGGTGATATAAACCAGAAAATTTCCAAGATAATTGTAATGGTAAAGGCACTGTGCACTGCTACATATAGATTCAGGCAGACATATAGATCAAACCTATCGACCCATATTATTGCCAATGACTTCGAAGAAACGAAACTAAACCTAAGCAATGCACGTATTTAAACAGACGTCAAAAGGCACGCCCAGATTATCCAGATGTAAGGATCTGGAAATTAAGGTTACCTCTACGTGGTTGCTTACTCTTGCACGACATAGAAAATATGACACTACTGCGTCATGCTATTCATATTTCGGTGTGTAAAAGATCAAAGATAGAAAGCCAAATCAAATTTCTTCATGAATGTTAGGCGCACTATTGAATCAATGGAGTTTTGTCCAAGTCTTCGGTTGTGTTAGTTTTTAAACTTGTGTGTTGTTTGCGTAGCGCAGGTTGTGTCAGTAACGGCCCTCTGTGGTACATGTGGGTTTTTCTAATTTTGTTGGGAATTTAGATTATAAATTTATTCTTGTATATTTTTTGAGGGGGTGTCGCGTAGTAGTGTGTGTATGTGTGTGTGTGTGTGTGTGTGTGTGTAATTCTTAAATCAACAATCTTATAGTATTTATAATTATCCGTCCGCCGTTCTTTTTCTTGGTTTTGTCATGCGTTCCTTTAATTATTGTTATTATTATTATTATTATTATTATTATTATATTATTTCTAACAGGGGAAGGTATTTTTCTGAATCGGAAGTATGACTGGTAAATTTTACTTTTGTGGGATATTCAATTTAGAATAAATAGGTAAAATAACTACCACGATAATTTTCTAAAGCGTTATAATGATTGCTGCCTCTCGGCCACTAATGATGTTAATTGTAGGAACGATGGCTGTACATTGCGTTAAGTAGGTGGCTGTCGATTATATCTAATCCTAGTACTCTATCGGTCTCAGAACATAAACAACGTGAAACTCGGCCGGGACTGAACTCAGAACTCAGAACGCTAAAAACTGTAACAAAATACCGCAAGGCGTTAACGATTTAGCTATCTCAACTATCTAAAGCTATGTCATAATTATAATATACATGAAAAGTAAACATAATATTAAGATAACCTTCTATGTTTCCAATAAAATATAATTGGAAGTATAGTAACGTAATAAAGCCTCTCTGCACACGCCTAGAACTCAACGCCTTCCAGAAAAAAAAAATATATAAGTGCTACGTACAAATAAATCTCCACCCATCTAGTCTAAGAAAATAACAATGCGAAAATAATATGAAACTATACCATATAAACAGTCCATCAGAGAACACATAATAAGTTTGACCTCATTTTCTACGACAAAAAGGACAATTGTTTAGTGATTATGGATATATCAATGTTGAATACCTATAATGAGCAGAAGTGAATTAGACTGTTATAGGACAACACCCGCCTAACTGTTGAACATGACTCGTAATTGGTAAAAACTGTAACGATATGCATCAGATTGTTTAGGGATATTCAAGGAAAACTTATAATGACAAACATAATCAACTTCGAGCAAGTAGCAATTATAGGACAGGTAAACATTGTTAGAGCTTTCTAACGCAGTTGTTGTTAAACTGATAACATTTCCATACAAGTTTTCAAAAGTGCATTTAATTATTTTGAAGAACAGAATGTATTTCTGAAACTATGCATAATAAAGATTATTGATTAGTTTCGACTTTCACTGAAGACATTGTCAAGATTTATCCTTGGTTGCTGAGAGACAGTATACATTGCTACATATATAATATAAGCCTAATCATTC
>NC_043000.1:122192007-122197007 GCF_006345805.1 Octopus sinensis | reverse complement strand
TAGCATAAACTTAGATTCATCACTGAAATGCACCGTTTGCCATTTTTCTTGAGACCACAACACATGTTCGGTTGCAAAGGTAAGATTACACTTTTTATTCTTGGAGCTGATCAGTGGCTTCACTGTAGGTGCTCTTGCTTGTAGGTCATGTTCAACTAAACGACAAGACACAGTTTTTCGAGATAAAGTTTTCGTCAATACAATGCTCATTTTCTGAGAAACAGCAGCAGCAGTTTTAAATCTGTCCTTTTTAACCAACTTTACCACAGTACGATCTTCTCTTTTGGTCGTTTTTCTTGGCCTACTTGTAAACTTTCTTGCTTCACACGAACCACAATCATCGTAGACCTTAAGAATACCGCGTACAACACTTTTTGACTTGTTAACAATCTTTGCAATAGATCCAATACTTAAATTATCCTTCCTTCGAAGCTTAATAATCTGCTGACGAATTGGTAACGGAGTAAGTGGCATTATATTAACAAAGTACACTGCAAATATTCTTACTAATGTTTAGTAAACGAACCGTCACGTAAACAAATTCGAAACATTAGAGTTCGCCGGTTAAATATACTAAAACACGGAGTAAAAGCAACCGTTCTGATCATTTTGGGCGCCATGGGTTTTGCAGTAAATCACTAAATCATCCATAACTTTTGTATTATCCTCTCAAATTACACCAAAATCTTAGGCAATAACAAATCATATCGTATTTATTGTCTGTGAAAATTATAGAATATAAAACCACTTTGATAAAAAATTATATCTACTTTTCTGACGAAAACAATGCCGTTCTGAACATTTTGGCCGCAACTGTACATATATATATGTATGATTGTGTGTGTTTGTGTATCTGCGTTTGTCCTCCCTTGACAACCGATGCTGGCGTCTTTACGCCCCCGTAACTTAGCGTTTCGGCAAAATACACTAATAGACAAGTACTAGGCTTACAAAATAATAGGTCCTGGGGTCGATTTGCTCGGCTAAATGCGGACTCCAGCATGGCTGCAGTCAAACGACTGAAACAAATAAAAGAATAAAAGAATACACACACACACACACACACACCACACACACACACACACACACACACACACATATATATATATATTTATATATATTTATATATATACGCACACACACACATAGAATACACTCTGTCATATGCATTTATAGATGTACTTATGGTTGTACTTCTATGTATATACCTATATATATATATGCATATATATACATTTATACATACATCTCACTTTCTCCCCCCTTCTCTCTCTCTAAGTCACATGTATACCTATATACACATATATAGATTTTGTGTATGCACATGTGTAAACCTGAGCTTGATAATACATAAATAAATGACAAAGCAGAAAGACACTTGAAGCTAAAGGTAAACAGAGCATAACAGAAAGGAAATGAAGAGTCTAATTCATGAGAATCTCACGTGGAAAATGAGAATATGTGATCGATGATAAAAGAAAATAGAAATGTTTGACGATACAGGCATTTATATATATTTATTTCAAAATATCAATGAGTGATATGTCACTTTAGAAACCATTAAATATATTATCTTTTGTGTACCAGGCTTGCTTTCTCTGGCAAAGTGACATTCTCTGAAAAATTAGAACTTCTGGGCAAACATGACGGAGAGAAAGGAAGCTGTGCAGTGAATATGTAAGTCAACAGAAGAGTTGTTATGCGATTCCAAAGGTTTCATTGTTAATTGGATCAATATTGAAATGGATTAAAATAAAAGAAAAGACAGGCCATTCTGAGAGTTTGGAAGAACCGAAGGTGCGCCAATGATATAGGTTGTGTCCTGTTTATAAATTTTGGAATGTTTGGTCGTTCAAATTCTAGCTGATTATCCTTTGAAATTTGGGGAGTTTGGACGAATCTGCAGTCCACCAAACATAATGCATTGTGCGATATATTTAAATCAATATATAAAAATTAGGAAAAAAACACCTTTCATCAATTCAAAATGAACAATTAAATTACACCATCTAGAAAATTACATATAATAGAAATATTAAAAATAAAATAACAATAATATACTGATGATTAATTAAATTGCAAAATAATAATAATAATAATAATAAAATATTTCTATTATATGTAATTTTCTAGATGGTGTAATTTAATTGTTCATTTTGAATTGATAAAAGGTGTTTTTTTCTAATATATATATATATTATATTTTGTAAAATTTGATTTAGTATTTCTAAATTGAATTTTTCCCTGTAAGTTAGGAATAATATTCCCTCAAATAATTATTATTTAAATCAATATACATATATACTCAGATTTCCAATTACATTAAAACGGATTTTGAATTTCATCTGTATCAGGTTACACATATATCAGTGAATAAATTGAGACCCCCTTCGGTCATGGCTGACCGTGGGGTTGCACATAGAAAGTTACCCTCCCAGGCAGAAGTCCGGGCAAGGTTGTTTATGGAAGACAAGCAGTCGCCCATGCACACCTGCCTCCCCTCTCCACACCACCAGTTTTATCCAAAGGAAAGGCAAAGGGGCCAATATAGCTTGGCACCTGTGACGTCACAACTCATTTCTACAGCTGAGTGAACTGGAACATCGCGAAATAAAGTGTCTTGCTCAAGAACACAACACACAGCTCGGTCCGGGATTCGAACTCACAACCACACGATTGTAAGCTCGACGCTCTAACCACTGAGCCATGCGCCTTCAGATCAGTGAATAAATATAAGTACGTGAACCAAAGCATTTAATTGCAAATACACTTTGGGACCAATGCCTAACACGAGCACTGTCCAGTTTACTTGGATTACTTATCTGCTTTCTTTTCAAACAGGAGCAGACGGAATTACTTCATGTTGCACCTCATATATGAAAGGAGAATTAAAATGAAATATTCAATAATGTACGAATATAGAGGGTTTCTTTTATCAGGTGGCGCGCTTTGATATGCATATACATTCAAAGAATTTGATCTGAGATCGTGGGTTGAAACCGAAGTGTGGAAAACCCACTTTAGTTATTCAAATCAAGATTAAATTCTTGAGAGTCGTGCATAGATTACGCGGTACAAAAGTTGGTCAATATAATCAGGTATTTCTTCATATTCTTTAGTTCACCAGGCTGAATCTTTCAAGAAATATAGATATGTTTCTTCACCAGAGAACACATCCATGCTTCTGTAGTTTGATTTTATCTAAGATCAATCAACATTCCTCGCGCTATGGAATACGCGTACTGCCCACCAATTAGTTTGAATTTTCTTCGGCTTGCAGCGAAAGGGTAGATATACACTCGAATGTTGAAGAATATCATCGTGTCATATACGCAACCCCAACATCGGGTCGTTATGACTTTTTGTCGTTATATAACTTGCTTTATGTTGACACTTCTATGGTCTCCTCATCTTTTAATTGTTCGCTGGTAAAATAAAAACAATTGTTTTCAATGTTAAGCATAAAGCCAAAATTATATTGAAATTCTTACTTAGAAAACAGGTGTCTATCTGGATGAAAGTTTAAAATCTTCCCTGTTTAAAATTTTACGTGAAGCTGGATTCTATATTATGATGTAATTATTTACGACTATATAAAATAAAAATCTACCGAAACAGCTGTAGGAAATTTTAAACGCCATTGGGTTTACTGTTCTATTCCTACGCCACTCCAGGTATCCACTGGTGAGTGGGATTTAAGGTTTTAAATAGGATTTGATACTTGTATATCTACGGTATTCTGCCAGACCTTCAAGTCTACAATGTGCTTTAATGTCCCTCTGATGTCTACTTGACCGTATCTATCTGTTGATGTGCCTTGATACTTAAGAATCATAATATCTAAATTGTATATCATTGTTTCAAAGTGTTGTCTATAGATAAGTGAAATGATACGAACCCACTTGAGTGAAGTTTTCGTATTGTATGTAAAAGCCTTCATTGTTAAATTTTCCAAAGACACAAGGGGTATTACCTACAGTTAGAAATCCAGAGAATCTGCCTCTCATGATATAATTGCCATTACTGGCATTTCCCCTGTTATTGTGTGGCCTTCTAAAAACGTTTTGGATATTTCCGGGTCTGGGGTGTTCGTAATGGATGTACTTTTGGTTCCTTAATGTGGGTTGAAATCTACGGTCGTGGTTTTGAATCGAATTCCTATGTGTTGGGTTGGAGCTACGATTTTGGAATGACTCCTGTGTGGGCTGGGAACTACGGTGTCAGGTTGTCTTGTGTTGGAGGGTGCCTGGATTCTTTTGGTAAAGATATGTGTTGTCTGTAAGTTCTGTTATTATTGTCAAAGTTTGGTGTGGTGTTTGCTTGAAGTTTTGCGATTTGTTTTGTTTGTTGTAGGTGGGGTGTGTGAGTTTTAATTTTTTTTTTCAAATATGGGTTACTTGCATGATGTTCGCTTTTGACAAAGCTATACACGCTTACTCCTATCAAATACAGTATACAAATTCTTTCTGTATAAATAATTATAGAAAATTATGATTTCTGATGAACTTATATTACAGCCTATTTTGAAAACGTTTATGTAAACTGTTTAAAATCAAAGACTCCTTATCATTTTCTTATCATTGTCAGTGACTCTTTATGATTGTATGTTCATTGGTCTCTGGCAGCTACAAAGCTAGTTCTTTCAGTGCGGATGTTGAGAAAAATGAGGTCATCTACGTGGAGGCAGCATATATTCGATAATTGATCTCTGATATGAGAATCAAAGTAAAGGATATTAAAACAAAAATCTCAGCTTATATCGGAATTCCCGTCTGATAAACCTACTTAAAGCTATAACTGAATCCAACCACAGTTAGAAATCCAGTGAATCTGCTTCTTGTGATATGATTGCCATTGGTGTATCCGAGAAAATCATTGATCTGCGGGCGTTTGCAGACTACTCATCCAATGGCTGGATTCTTGCATAAAATGTCATTGCCTCAGTCTACAGGGATCCCAAATGAATCTAATGAGATGGTCAATCTCAGTTTCTAACTAGT
>NC_043000.1:122182007-122187007 GCF_006345805.1 Octopus sinensis | reverse complement strand
TGGGTAGCAAAAATCACAACAGAAAAAGCACGATTGAGGTTACGACCATGGGGAGTCGCAACCGTGCCTTAGTGCAGATAATTGAAGTTTATATATTTAGTGAAGGGAAGAAATGGAGCTGAACGAAGATTCTACAAAATTCCTTTTTTATTATTTTCTACATATGTTTCAAAGGCTGCAAATTTCCAAATTCGGATTGAATAAGGATAACATTTTGCAGCTTTCTCTTCAGGAAAATCCAGGAATTTAAATCTCCAAACAAATGCGCAGCAAGCTATTCGAATAAAGCGCTCCCTAGGAGTCCATGGTATGGCACAAAACTGTCTCTCAATGTGCGTTGACGTCAGGGTGGGTGAAGGCCGACGAAAAAGTCCGTTGGAATAAATCGAGGTCAAACTGCGGTTAAATTTGGTAGGGGAAGAATTACAGAAAACCAAAGGGTGTGAATATATTCTGTATAACTAATGTTAATGAAAGCTATCTTATTTGGGTGTGAGACAACATTCTGTCATGAGGATAGGGCCGGCTACAATAACATAAATAATTTAAGTAGTGAGGAATGTCGAAACAAGTACATCTAGAATAAATTTAGGTAACATAAATAATTTGCGGTCCAGGGGAGGCCATAGTAAGCCAAAACCTATTATTCAACCTAGAAATACCCACCTTAATGTCAGAGTTGACTCCCCGACCCAGTACAAAAACAGGAATAAATATATTTGGTTTGTAATTCCCTTTGGTAAACAAATAAGATCTAATCTACCTCTGCAGTTTCGCCAAGCCATTGCCAGTAATTTTCCCAGAAATTCCAGGTATTACGCCACTGTTAACTCACACGAAGTTAGGATAGCCTTCTCCAACACTAAAAATCTCTCACAGATAATTTCCTCCCATAACAATAAGCTGCTAAATAAGACCCTCTTACCCTCGTTCGGTGACGCAGCTCCGTCTAATGCCAGAATAACGCGCAGTAATAATAATAATAATAATAATAATAATAATGATAATAGAACCGGCACAGAGATTAGCAATCTCCATACCAGCCATGGAGTTAATAATAGGAATAAGGATAGGAGCAATGGTGACGACACTAACGTTAGTAATGGTAATAGGGATGAGAGCACTGTCCGAGTCATTAATGTAGAGAGTCCCATTAACACTTTTAGCAACGATTTTGACAATAGTAGCATCACGGACATTAGCAATCACAGTGATCTCAGTGCCAGGGAATATACAAGTGATATTCCATTAAATAGTATTGATAATGGGGTGTATAATGTCGAAGACAGCCGCAGTTCTCACGATCATCATAGTAATAAGAACGCCGTATTAATATCGGAAGCCAATCCCAATAGAATAAGGTTCTTATCTAGTAATTCCAAGATTAAAAATGCCATTTACCAATGCAGAGTTTATACTGAATCAGATGTCTACTTGTATATCGGAGCGTCATCATCAAAATTGGCCGTGAGAATATCGAACCACTTCACAACATTTCGCGATTTTAGAAAACAACACGCGACCGGACTAAGTAAATTAATCTGGCGTTTGAAGAACGCGAATTCAGCATTTAGACTGGAATGGTCGATTTTATCGGTGTCTGTACCGTTTGATAGAGGCAAAAGAATCTGTAATCTCTGCAACTCTGAACTTTTTCACATTTTGTTCGCCCGAGGGCAGCTAGTTAACGCGATTTTGCAAAACTCTTTTAGATGTCCCCACTGGAGGCGGCACACATTTTCTTGCATACAATTGAAGCCTAAGATAATTAACACCTTGATGTCCTAACAAAAGAAAACAATTTAAGAAAAAAGTTTTGGAAAAAATTTGGAAAAAAATTTTGAATTAAATTTGTAAGGGGAAATTACTCCCCTTTTAGCGTATGATCTGCTACATTTTAGAAACAATATCAGGGATTATACTCCCCTTGTTTGACAAGTCATCTGTATATAAACTGGCCACAGACGAACACACAGATACAGGCTTTTATCAGCCGCTTGACCAGCAATATCTGCAATATATGTTCCCTCTAGCTGCTTCCTAACATACTGCCACACATACATAGGCGCACACACACATACCTGTAGGTAGTTTCTCACACCCAAATAAGATAGCTTTCATTAACATTAGTTATAGAGAATATATTCACACCCTTTGGTTTTCTGTAATTCTTCCCCTACCAAATTTAACCGCAATTTGACCTCGATTTATTCCAACGGACTTTTTCGTCGGCCTTCACCCACCCTGACGTCAACGCACATTGAGAGACAGTTTTGTGCCATACCATGGACTCCTAGGGAGCGCTTTGTTCGAATAGCTTGCTGCGCATTTGTTTGGAGATTTAAATTCCTGGATTTTCCTGAAGAGAAAGCTGCAAAATGTTATCCTTATTCAATCCGAATTTGGAAATTTGCAGCCTTTGAAACATGTGTAGAAAATAATAAAAAGGAATTTTGTAGAATCTTCGTTCAGCTCCATTTCTTCCCTTCGCTAAACATATATATATATATATATATATATATATATATATATATATATATATATATATATATATATATATTTATACATATATATATATGTGTGTGTGTGTGTGTGTGTGTTTATGTGTCTGTTTGTCCCCCCAGCATCGCTTGACAACCGATGCTGGTGTCTTTCGTCCCAGTAACTTAGCGGTTCGGCAAATGACACCGATAAAATAAGTACTAGGCTTTCAAAGAATAAGTTCTGGGGTCGATTTGCTCGACTATAAAGGCGGTGCTCAAGCATGGCCGCACTCAAATGACTGAAACAAGTAAAAGAATATAGAATTCTTGAGGAAGTACTACTCATTTAAAGAAAAGAATAATAACGATTTTGTGAAAAGCTCCCTGACATAAGAATGTAAAATGGAGCTGTGAAGGTAGCTAAATACCGGGAATCTATAAATTCGATGCTTGCGAATGATAATTACAGACATTTAACCAAGCGATTATTAGTATGAAATTCTTGGTATGGTGCTATATTCTTCTTGGGTCGTTGATAATAAGTTATATATCGAGACATTTCTTTTGAACAAATGTCTATATGGAATACAGATCCATCAATACATCATATATTTATATATTATATACGACTATGT
Source organism: Octopus sinensis (assembly GCF_006345805.1). NCBI lineage: Eukaryota > Metazoa > Mollusca > Cephalopoda > Octopoda > Octopodidae > Octopus > Octopus sinensis. The sequence continues at coordinate 122,183,889 of NC_043000.1, read as the reverse complement.
AATATATGTTTGGATAAATATAAATAAATACCCAGACTCTCAGACAAATATTAATGTTTGTCTATATGTCAAGCTATATTTATAGAGAATTTCAGTATTTTAGAATTACTCAATAATTTTTATTATATGTTTATTAAATTTTGCAAAAGGAGTGATTATGTGTTCCTATGTCTTGGCATGCTGTCCTTCTTCGGACTGTTTATATATATATATATATATATATATGGAGAGTTTACGAAAATACAAAAGACAATGACAGGTGGTGTACAAAACAAAGAGATGTATTAGTATAACGCTCAGGAATAGAAAATATCTTTTTTGTTTCGAGCCTACACTCTTCTACAGAAAGGGACACAGAAAAAACAAGGAGAGAAAACAGTGTGTTTAGTGACTAACGCTCTATCTGGGCATTTCGCCGATTTTGTGGTTTTCCAACATCATATACATATATATATATATGGTGCTATTAAGTTAGACATGGCCTGGGCCAATAATGGCCGAAACCTATCAAAGTATCAAAGTATCAAAGTATATATGATGTTGGAAAACCACAAAATCGGCGAAGTGCCCAGTGTCCATCACTCACAAAAGGGATTCAAGGTGAGTTACCTCTCAAGTCTATGGCTTTGAAGTATTTTAACAACCGGCTCTTAGAGAGTATATGTACTACACCACACTATTGCAGCACCGGTAAATACACGAAATATATCCGTTAAATAGATGTAGGTAATAACAAACACACACACATACACACACACACCACACACACACACACACACACACACACACACACACATACATACATACATACACACGCACACACGCACGAAATATGATATGATGTTAGCGGTCAATATATATATGTATGTGTGTGTGTGTGTGTGTGTGTGTGAGTGTGTGCGAGTGTGTGTATGTGTGTGTGTGCATGCGTCTGTGTGTGTGTGTGTGTGTGTATTTAAATGTATACAATGTCTTTGATCACAATCTGTACACTTAGTGCTTTCCTGGGAGTCAGCAACATTAAAAGCGATCGCATTAAAACCTTGTTCTGAAAATAATAGAAGCATAATAGGAAATTAGATAATAATGTATTAGAAACTGCATTTGCATTTCACTGCATTTGTGTTCCGCCCTTTGTATTGTTCACTGAGCAGATTTACTATAAAATATGAAAGAATCAAGGGTTTAAGTCGAATATACTTCATTTAGAGGGAGAGACATTACGTAAATTGTTATCACCTTGGTCGCAACATAAAGAACGGGGAAATTTAATAAAGGAGTTAGATCAAGTGAGGTTGAAGAATAGAGCGGAATGCAGTGAAATGCAAGAGACGGAGAAAAGGATGCGCATGATAACACAGACGCATATTCGAACAGGTTGGGAGAGATGACGCGTTTAAAGCGAGTTTACGGGGAAATGAGAAAATTAAGGACTGGTCAGGCTTGTAAAGTTGTAAATGGCTTGTGGGCAGAGAACGGGTAGGCGGAAATATATAGTTGTGGAATGCGACAGGAGATAAGGAAATGGTGGAAAAGGAAAGAGGAACAACACACACACACACACACACACACACACATATGTGTATACACAAGCACTGCGTATATACCGTATATATGTAACATTCCATGTACAGGATATGTTCAAAATTGCACAGATTATATAAAATTCCGCAAAGTGTTCCAAATATGTATGTATGTTTATAAACACATATAGATACAACAGAAGCGATAAAATCACACGCCATCAGGTGGTGAGCTGGTAGAAACGTTAGCACACCGAGAGAAATGCTTAGCGGTATTTCGTCTGCCGCTACGTTCTGAGTTCAAATTCCGCCGAGGTCGACTTCGCCTTTCATCCTTTCGGGGGTCGATTAAATAAGTA